>NC_062535.1:9358755-9591398 GCF_022655615.1 Tachysurus fulvidraco | reverse complement strand
GAGAGAGAGAGAGAGAGACAGAGAGGGAGAGACAGAGAGACAGAGACAGAGAGAGAGAGAGACAGAGAGAGAGAGACATTTACAAACAAAGATAAATATAGGCCATGTAGAACATCTGTGAACATTTGAATCCAAACCCTTTAAATAATTCCATTTCATCTGTGGACAAAATTTGAAATTTTAGTCTTAAGTGTGTTAGAATTGGAAGAATGAAGTAAATCTCGTCTTATTCTTGGAGAATAAATGTGATTCATAAAGACTGCTAAGTGTTAAGACTAGGTCTCAGCTCCTGTATTATTTAAGTGCTGGAGAGGAATCCTAACCCAGTTAGCAGTAAGAAGATGGCAGCAGATAGACAGATCTGGGGAGAGGCAGAGAGGTGGAGAACTCACACTTTCACACAATAACAGACAGTGTTGGAACTGTAGGATGACAGAGAGCTGATATAACAATACAGGCTTGATCTGACTATTCTTTTTGTTACTGACCTAGTAAGAAATTTAATAACTTCTCCCACTCTACAGTTTACTTTTCTTTTTGAATCCGTTCCTTTTTATCAGATAAATTACTGTCCTTCATATAAACCTGTGATCCAGCAGCGTAATTCTGTAATAAGCATCACGGTAATCATCAATAAATATTATAACTGAAACTTGTTATAATAAAAGTGTACAAAACTGTGTTTAAAAGGAAGGAAGGAAGGAAGGAAGGAAGGAAGGAAGGAAGGAAGGAAGGAAGGAAGGAAGGAAGGAAACTTAAGGACGGAAGGAAGAAAGGAATGAAGGAAGGACGGAAGGAAGGAAGGATTAAAGGAAGGAAGGTAGGAAGGATGAAAGGAAGGAAGGAAGGAAGGAAGGAAGGAAGGAAGGAAGGAAGGAAGGAAGGAAAGAAGAAAACTTAAGGACGGAAGGAAGAAAGGAATGAAGGAAGGACAGAAGGAAGGAAGGAAACTTAAGGACGGAAGGAAGAAAGGAATGAAGGAAGGACGGAAGGAAGGAAGGAAGGAAGGAAGGAAGGAAGGAAGGTAGGAAGGATGAAAGGAAGGAAGGAAGGAAGGAAGGAAGGAAGGAAGGAAACTTAAGGACGGAAGGAAGAAAGGAATGAAGGAAGGACGGAAGGAAGGAAGGATTAAAGGAAGGAAGGTAGGAAGGATGAAAGGAAGGAAGGAAGGAAGGAAGGAAGGAAGAGGAAGGAAAGAAGAAAACTTAAGGACGGAAGGAAGAAAGGAATGAAGGAAGGACGGAAGGAAGGAAGGAAACTTAAGGACGGAAGGAAGAAAGGAATGAAGGAAGGACGGAAGGAAGGAAGGATGAAAGGAAGGAAGGAAGGAAGGAAGGTAGGAAGGATGAAAGGAAGGAAGGAAGGAAGGAAGGAAGGAAGGAAGGAAACTTAAGGACGGAAGGAAGAAAGGAATGAAGGAAGGACGGAAGGAAGGAAGGATTAAAGGAAGGAAGGTAGGAAGGATGAAAGGAAGGAAGGAAGGAAGGAAGGAAGGAAGGAAGAGGAAGGAAAGAAGAAAACTTAAGGACGGAAGGAAGAAAGGAATGAAGGAAGGACGGAGGAAGGAAGGAAACTTAAGGACGGAAGGAAGAAAGGAATGAAGGAAGGACGGAAGGAAGGAAGGATGAAAGGAAGGAAGGAAGGAAGGAAGGAAGGTAGGAAGGATGAAAGGAAGGAAGGAAGGAAGGAAGGAAGGAAGGAAGGAAACTTAAGGACGGAAGGAAGAAAGGAATGAAGGAAGGACGGAAGGAAGGAAGGATGAAAGGAAGGAAGGAAGGAAGGTAGGAAGGATGAAAGGAAGGAAGGAAGGAAGGAAGGAAGGAAACTTAAGGACGGAAGGAAGAAAGGAATGAAGGAAGGACGGAAGGAAGGAAGGATGAAAGGAAGGAAGGAAGGAAGGTAGGAAAGAAAGAAGGAGGGAAGGAAGGAAAGAAAGAAGGAAGGAAGGAAGCAAGGAAGGCTGGAAAGAAGAAAGCTTAAGGACAGAAGGAAGAAAGGAGGAAGGAAGGAAGGAAAGAAAGAAGGAGGGAAGGATGGAAGGAAGGAAGGAAGGAAGGAAGGAAGGAAGGAAGGAAGGAAAGAAAGAAGGAGGGAAGGATGGAAGGAAGGAAGGACGAAAGGAAGGAAGGAAGGAAGGTAGGAAGGATGAAAGGAAGGAAGGATGAAAGGAAGGAAGGTAGGAAGGAAGGAAGGAAGGAAGGAAGGAAGGAAGGAAGGAAGGAAGGAAGGAAGGAAGGATGGAAAAAAGAAAACTTAAGGACAGAAGGAAGAAAGGAGGAAGGAAGGAAGGAAGGAAGGAAGGAAGGAAGGAAGGAAGGAAGGAAGGAAAGAAGGAGGGAAGGATGGAAGGAAGGAAGGACGAAAGGAAGGAAGGATGGGAGAATGGAAAGAAGGAAGGAAACTTACAGACGGAAAGAAGCGGAAGGAAGGAAGGAAGGAAGGAAGGAAGGAAGGAAGGAAGGAAGAGAGGAAGGAACGAAGAATGAAAGGAAGGAAGGAAAGAAGGAAGGAAGGAAGAGAGGAAGGAACGAAGAATGAAAGGAAGGAAGGAGGGAAGGAGGGAAGAAAGGAAGGAAGGAAGGAAGGAAGGAAGGAAGGAAGGAAGGAAAAAAAGTCTCCTTATCCTTCTCTTTGCATCAATGTTAATTAAAGTAAGGAATCTTAGTAAAGGAAGGAAGGAAGCTTAAGCGAGAAAGGTTAATAAAGTGTAGGAAAAGAAGGAAGGAAGGAAGGACGGAAGGAAGGAAGGAAGGAAGGAAGGAAGGAAGGAAGGAAGGAAGGAAGGAAGGAAGGAAAGAAGAAAGGAAATCATAAAAGAAGGAAGCCCTCTTGTCATTGTCTGTGCACCAACACTGATTAAACACGTCCACCAGGCCGGTCTGCTACAGAGCAGTGTTAGTGTTTCAGTTTGTTCAGGAATCAGGGACTCAGTGACCCACACCACTTCCATATCAGGGACTCAGGGACTATCCATAATCAGGGACTCAGTGACCCACACCACACCATAGGTGACGCCCAACATATGAGAGCAACCAGTGACACAATCTCACCTAAGGCTTTACACAGCTTTACAAGTACAGGACAGGAAGAGTTAGATAAACTTATTACTACAGCTAAATCAACAACATGTTCACTAGACCCCATCCCAACTAAATTACTGAAAGAAGTGTTACATAGCAAAGCTGGTGAGCCTCTTCTTAATATCATTAACTCCTCGTTATCTTTAGGTTACGTCCCGAAGTCTTTTAAGTTGGCAGTTATTAGGCCACTCATCAAAAAACCTAACTTAGACCCTAATGAACTATCAAATTACAGACCTATCTCACACCTCTCGTTTATGTCTAAAATACTTGAAAAGGTTGTGTCTGTTCAACTGAGCTCCTTCTTACAGGAGAGCAACATCCTTGAAGAGTTTCAGTCAGGTTTCAGGCCCCATCATAGCACAGAAACTGCACTTGTTAAAGTTACAAACGACTTGTTCTTAGCTTCGGACCAAGACTGTATGTCACTATTAGTTCTACTTGACCTTAGTGCTGCATTCGACACTATAGATCACAACATTCTTCTAGATCGCTTACAATATTACACAGGTATTCATGGTCAGGCTTTAAGCTGGTTTAGATCCTACCTGTCTGACCGATACCATTTTGTAGAATTAAATGGTGAATCCTCCAGTTTACTACCAGTTAATTATGGGGTCCCTCAAGGATCAGTTCTAGGACCTCTGCTTTTCTCTATATACATGCTTCCATTAGGGAACATTATTAGAAGACATGGGATTAGTTTCCATTGTTATGCTGATGACACACAGTTATATATCTCATCAAAACCAGATGAAATAGCCACAGTGTCCAAATTAACTCAGTGCCTTAGAGAGATAAAAGACTGGATGAGCTGCAACTTTCTATTGTTAAACTCCGATAAGACTGAAATACTACTCATAGGTCCAAAAACCAGTGCACATAAACTCTCACAACTTAACTCCCATTTAGAGGGATGTACCATTACAAGTAGCTCGACAGTGAAAGACCTCGGTGTTATATTAGACAGTAACTTGTCTTTTAAAAATCATATCGCCCATACTACCAAAACAGCCTTCTTCCACCTTAGAAACATTGCCAAGCTGAGAAACATCCTGTCTGTATCTGATGCTGAGAAGCTAGTTCATGCGTTCATGACCTCTAGACTGGACTATTGTAATGCATTACTAGGTGGTTGTCCTGCATCTTTAATAAATAGGTTACAGTTAGTCCAAAATGCAGCTGCCAGAGTTCTCACTAGGACAAGAAAGTATGACCATATATCCTCAATTTTATCATCTCTACACTGGCTACCTGTTAGGTATAGAATTGACTACAAACTGCTGCTACTTACGTACAAGGCTCTTAATGGTTTAGCTCCCATGTATCTAACTAGTCTGCTAACACGTTACAATCCTTCACGCTCTCTGAGATCACAAAACTCAGGGCTTTTGGTAGTTCCCAGGATATCTAAGTCTACTAAAGGTGGTAGAGCATTTTCTTATTTAGCTCCCAAACTTTGGAATAGTCTTCCTGATAGTGTTCGGGGCTCAGACACACTTTCCCAGTTTAAATGTAGATTAAAAACTCATCTCTTCAGTCAGGCGTACACATAATACATCCCATAATATCATGCACCAGTACATCAGACCAGCGCATTTTTATGAACGGCAGATATGTTAATCCCTTTCCACTGCTTTTCTCTTTGTACCCATCCCGAGGCATCCAGACACTGTACCAGCTCCCATCGTCCTCTGTGGGATGAAGCCTTTGGATATCCACTGAGCCGAGGCCGACTCTAAGAATCCTGAGACATCTCCAGTTAGACTCTGTGGTACTCAGGAGATCAGAAGTCCTTGAACCTCACACCAGTACAACATTTGTTTGACTGTATATTACAATCACACCCCCAGTGTCACCCATATGAGGATGGGTTCCCCCTTGAGTCCGGTTCCTCTCAAGGTTTCTTCCTTTACCAATTTAAGGGAGTTTTTCCTTGCCACTGCTGCCTGAGTCACCTCAGACTTGCTCATAGGGGAATAAATACATACACACTGTGAACTATATACATCTAATAATAATCTAGAATTTTTATTCTGTTAATTCTTATTTCTTTTATTATTCGTTATTTCCTTTATCATTAATTATGTTTACCTTCTGCTGTACGTTTATGTTCTGTAAAGCTGCTTTGAGACAATGTCTATTGTAAAAAGCGCTATACAAATAAACTTGAATTGAATTGAACTTCCCAGCTGCTCAGCCTTATCACTTTGTTCAGGAATCAGGGACTCAGTGACCCACACCACTTCCCAGCTGCTCAGCCTTATCACTTTGTTGCCACTAGTCCAGCGGCTTTAGGACACTCTGAAGCAGCAGCAGCACAGACTGAAAGGCTGAAGTGGCGCATGTTTAATAGCATCTAGAGGGAATGTCAATTACACATTCAAGATTGATCTGTCTTTTCTGTGCTCCTCCGCTGAGGACTGGCTGCTTGTTTTTCTCTTTTTTCCTTCCTGGTTCCTTACACACACACACACACACACACACACACACACACACACACACACACACACACAGAGAGAGAGATAGAGAGAGAGAGAGACTCACAACAACAATCTCTTTAATTCTAGCTCTTAAACATGTACATGCTCCAATGTGGTCTTATGATAGCTGTGCCAGCAACCCCACTAACCACAATAGGGGTAAATCAGCTGAGGTCAGAATAAATTGATTGTTTCCTTCTTACTGTTGTTATCAGCACGTGTGTATACGCATGTGAATAAGGGACAGGTAAGGGAAGGGAATAAGGGAACTCCTCGTAGAACAGACGATAGCAAGCGGAAATATGGCAGTACTTGATCTTTTATTATAGTAGCTATTCTTTTATTAGAAATATATTCAACTCATCTCCTGAGATAATCATATTTTGCTTGTGTGTGTGTGTGTGTGTGTGTGTGTGTGTGTGTGTGTGTGTGTGTGTGTGTGTGTATATATATGTGTGTGTGTGTGTGTGTGTGTGTGTGTGTGTGTGTGTGTGTGTGTGTGTGTGTGTGTGTGTGTGTGTTTTAAGTTAGATCTTTCAAACTTCTCCCACATGCATTGAGGGGGCTTCACAATATAATGGGATTTAATATCATCCTTAAACACTACATCTTTGTTTGCATTTCAGCCCAGGCTGGAGACTCATCTTCTATTCATCATTCTCACACCTTCTTTAGAAATCATGAGGTTCCTTATTCATTTCAGATGTGAGCAGTGAGTGCAGGATGTACATCGCCGTATGATAGAATTAAATATCAGAAAGAGGAAATTATCTCAGTCGATTGCTGAATATACGAATTGAAATGATTTCATCAAATTTAACAAAGAAAGTTGTTGTTGTCCTTCAGCTGCCCCCCTGTTCGGGGTCGCACAGCAGATCATCCGATCCGCATATTTGATTTTGGCACAGGTTTTAGGCCAAATGCCCTTCCTGACACAACCCTCCTATTTTATCCAGGATTGGGACTGGCACTGAGTTCACCCCTCAGTTTCTGGGTTGGTTCCCTGCCCGGAAAAGAGAGCTCAGGCAGCGGCATTGAGAATGAGGGATCCAGCTCCTGGACCACCAGGGAACCCAAATTTTACAAATGAACTACTAAAATAACAATGTTAAATGTTCGTAACTTGTAACATGGTCTAGTTATAATGTGTCAGTAGGGAGCCATCACATCACTACATTCATTATACCAAGCAGACATTTGAGTCATTTTTCAGCCTTTGTACAGCTTCCCAACGCATGAGCTACTCTGATACACGAATCAAAATCATTGATTCCAATCTTTTTTTTTTTTGGCCAGTCCTAAAATGGATCAATTGTTCACTATAAATCTTTCACGTCATCAGCACCCAGGCAGCCCCATATGATTACATTAACTTCACCTTGCTTGACAGACGCCATCAACCACTCCTCTAGCATCCTTTCCTTAGCTCAACGTTTAACACATGATCCCTTCATCTATCAGTAATACTTTTGTTCAGGCATTTTCTGTCCATCCTCCCATCCATCTCTCTTCTGTTCTGCTTATACTGCACACAGGGTCATAGAGTCTATTCCAGGGGACTTTGGGTATGAGTCAGGGGACAACCTGGACCAGGTTACAACCAATCACACACACACACACACACACACACACACACACACACACACACACACACACACACACACACACACACACACCACACACATATCCATTGACACAATGCGGACAATTTAGAGATGCCAAACAGTCTACAATGCATGTCTTTGGGCCATGGGAGGAAACCGGAGGTCCCAGATGCACACACAGCAGTCAAACCTCTAACCTAGGAATGGCATATTTCATTTTATTACAATTTAATTTTATTTGTTACAAATATGGCTTTTTCTATAAAACTTTTTCTAAGGTTTCTCTGATTTTCTGAAAATTATTTAACTAACAAGATATTGTATACAATAGAGTCACTTTTTAGGTCATTTTTATCTTTTTTTTTTAATTATTATTATTATTATTATTATTATTATTATTATTATTATTTAACATATTTTAAGAAAAACAAAAAAAAACTTAATTTAACAGAAAATTTGATCATATGAAAGATTATGGAAACTCGGTAACTTGTTTTCAAACAAAAAGTTATTTTCCGAGCTCAGATAGCAGTAGCATTTTAGCGTTACCTTGCTGGCACCGGTTCACGCCATCATACAGTATATTGGTATTAGTGCAATTCTGTGGTAAGTGTATTCTATTATCCAAAGATTTTCATCACCATTTGTCTGTAGGTTTTGGATTGTGAATTGGCTTGTCGGTTGTCATATAACCATAAGAGATCATTTTAGGAACAGTACTGAGAATGTTTCCAATGATTCCCAAAAAAATAAAAAATAAATAAACCAAGCAAATGGGAAGTGTTATTAGGGAAGTGTTCTGGGTTTAATACTGTTCTAGTGAGTCATTTTGAAAGAGAGCCAACCAAACAAGATTTAAACTCTAATCAATATTGAAATTGATATGAGATGAGAGTGGTGAGGATTATTGTGATGTTGCTTGCAGAATTTAATCAAGATATTTGCCTCAGATTTGCTTAGTATATTTTTCTGATACATAATTCCACTTAATATTCCGCATCGTTCCTATAAAACATTGATGGCTTGTCGGATGACACGGCGAACATGGCACTGTCAGGACACGAGTCCGGCGTTAAGCCGTGTGACGCGTCTCAATTATCTGAGCCAAGCATCTCATCTGTTTCATGGCTATGGCTACGCTGTGGAAAATAGCATTTTTATCTGTTCCTTCACTCATTTTCCTAAGGGTTACAGATTGAACCAGATTCAATTTGTCCCACAGAAATGTTGCGAGTGGGCCATCTGTGGCTGATCGGCACGGAGATGGGCCTTTTTCAACCTCTCTCTCTGATGCATTTTGACGTAAGAGGAGACCTCTAGCTTTCTCTCTACATGGCAATCTCTCCTGTCAATCTGACTTACTGAGGCAGGGAGAAGGGGAATGTCTCATAGATAATGTGGATATTTCCGTGTTCTGGTCAATCTCTGTATTTGCTCAGTGTGCTCAAAACTGCAAGAAACGCAGCCTTGTGTTTGTTTGACGTCATTATCAAGGTTAATAATTTAGGGAAATACATAATAGCTTATTGTAAGCTATTATATTTCAATAAAAAAAATGTTATTGTGTCTTCCTCTTCCATTTAATCTCTTTATGATTTTTAACTTTTACTTCATCTCACTTTTTGCATTATTATTATTATTATTATTATTATTATTATTATTATTATTATTATTATTATTATATAAATGCATGTTTGGATTATACTGATATCATTATGATGTTATTGTTGATTCATTTGTTTTTTATGCATTTATTTCTATAGCTTTTATTATTAACTGTTATAATAATAAGAGTTAATAAACAGTAAAAAAAAAAAAAAAAAAAAAGAACCTTTAGAGTCTGAACTTCATGGTTTTGGCCCCAAATCACTGCTTTTCAGAAATATCATAAATATGAAAATAAAATGCACTCACTCTTGCATGTTAGAATTCTAATTATATTTGCATGAAATGAGCCTGTTTTGGGATTTAGTTCTGTAATGATTCACACCTCTGACATGCCATATATCCGACAAGCCCTTGTTAGTTGGACAGAATATCCTTCTCCGTAACGGCTCTTCTCAAAGTAAAAAAGAAATGCTCAAAATACCAGTGAAAGAGTTACAAAGGAATTACTCTACTCATAAAATACCTCATCAGTATGTGAATTGATTGAGAACTTGTGGAAATGAAATACAATTTGTAGAAGAACATCATTCTGTTTCCTTTTTTTTTATACTGACATTCTTGAACACACTCCAGTGAAGGACGGTCATTCGGGGAGCAAATGCAAATGAGCTCACTGCTATCTAGAAATTTGAACATAATAGCTACACGTCTGAACATCATTACAGACGAATCTGAATATCTTTTGAAAGCAACTTAAAAATGCTTTGTAAAAATGATCACCATTGTCAAGTGCAGACCTGACTGCAACAATGCTAACCGCTAACCACCATTCGAGTGTCGGCGGTCCATACGTCCCTTTACCTGAGATTCTGCTGCTTAAGTTTTCTTTGGGCCTTTTTATACCTGGCCACTTTATGTGTTTTCTCTAATCCGATAGCTATCTAATTTGTTAAAACTGTTCCATTTACATTAGGCCACATAAATGCGTCTTGGCGAATCGGATATCGATCCGATCTTTCTACTCCCGCCAAAATGCAAATATATTTTACCCCATTTCCGGGGTAATTAAAATGAAACACGCTTTGTGTATGCGGATTTCAGAATGCAATCAAAAAGAAGACGAAAAAACTTGTTACGACGGTTATGCTACAAAAAACAGCATTTACTGTTTGCTGCATTTTCGCTGGCGGCAGCAGCGCATTTCACTCCAACGAGACACCTGGGTGAAAGATCACCTGCGAGTGACGTACTTCCGTTTGGGAGGAGTATACTGTAGCGCTGACGTATGTGGCTTGAACAACCACATGCAGTTACACCTGTCCAGTTTCATCTGATATGCGGAAATGTTTCGGAGGGCATTTACACCTGATCTTTTTACGATCGGATAGCTATCGGATCACAGAAAACGCATGAAGTGACCAGGTGTAAAAAGCCCCTTACCTAACACTTAGGTTTGGGATACTAAACTGACTGTAACCATGAATCAGTGAAATTACTCGGAATCTCATCCCACAAAATTGCTTTGGAGAGTTGGAAAGTTCATCATAGAGCTGGAACTGAAAATAATGAAGCTACTGTACGATAATTTGTAAAGCAGATCCCTTTTGTCAGAAAATAAAAGCAACTTTGTCAGACTATATTTATTGTATTTTTTAATGAACACAAATCGTTTTTTAAACACTGCAAGCAATAGCAACGTTCGATATCTCGCACACAGCACAGCTACATCACTGATACACCACTAATATTCTGGATTTAGATCATATCTGTTTCCATATTTCATATCATATAAATGTATTCGTTTAACATAGATGGAATGATTCTCTATAGCTTCAGCGTCAGCACTTCAATTAGTTTTCTGCCTTGCTAAAGTCTTCAGGACAGAGCACTTTGTACTCTCTGGTTTCTAGATCACATAATAAGTTATATAGCTTCATCTTTTTTATCTTTTCCAGGAAAAGAAATGAAAATGATCCTGTAGGTGACAAGCAATAATAAGGAGTACATTTTTTTTTTCTCATAGAAAATTCCAATTCACATACAACATTCCGACTAACTATAAAAGGATACAAAAATTATAAAGTGTCCTTTCTTATTAATTGATTTTTTTTTTTCTTTAATTGGTTTATGGAATTTAAGGAAAAATTCTTAAATTTTTTTTGTAAAGAATTTGGCACATTTCTGTAGCACAAGAGGAATAAAACGCTGTAGGAAATAAATAAATGAATCTGTTCTTTATTCCTATTTCACACATATTTCGGTTTCATTAAAAATCTCAGCTAAAAAGAATTTTTAAACAATGAGAAACTTTGAATTTTAAAATGAAAAGAGTTTTAAACGATGTATTTTTGTCCTGAGCGAACTCCACACGTCCACATGATCTGCTCCGCCTTCTCTGCTACACACCAGGCCGATAACACTCACATGGTCAAAGTAGAAGGTCTGCCAGGTTCTAGGTTTAAATTTTTTGTGAGACAGGTGTTTAACTTTGGCAGCTTCTAGTCAACCTACTGAGTCAGGTCAAATCTCGCCAAAGGCTGTTTAGTATCAGCTGCTCCACGAGATCCACGGTGGAAAAATCATATCTCTAATATATAATACTAGTTTATTTAAAAAAATAAATCTGATATCAAAACTCAAAGACAAATCTGTACCAGCTTGTACAGTATAATTAAATCATTCCTACAGTGTTGTAAACATTCAGGATATCTAGTCACGTTTACTATGATTATATTATTACCATATCATTATCATTAATCTGAATGACTGACAGTCACACAGATATCGTGAACTCTCTGTGTGCATCTCGATCGGCTGTCTACAACGGGTAAGGATCGGGGAGTCGATTGTGACGGCCGTCTCCCTCGATCGCAAACTGTTTCAATCGCATTCGATGCTCATTTCTGCCCAAAAATTAAAGCTTTCTAACGATTACTTACACTAGCGATGTTGACTTAAAATTAAGCTTTAATGACGTTTTAAAAACCCGCTAGTTAGTCTACGATCTGTTCGAAGTACCTTAACAGAAATGCATGTGAATAAGCTAACAGATTTAAAAATAAATATCTGATAAGATGTACAAGAGGAAATGAAAATGTCGCTGGAAATTGAGTCAACACTAAACGTCAATAAGTAGTGAGTCAGGATACTTACCAGTGCCCCTGCTCGTACTCCGTGTCCTGATTCACAATCTATGGAGCTGATCGAGACACAACTCAAGCCCCGCCCACCCCTACTTATTTAATACTATAAAATAAAATCAAGTTAAAGTGAAATGACAAATGTTAAAGTGGAAAAATAAACTGTTGTCGCATCGGTCACATGACCGATAAGCAGTTTCGACCCTGAAACGTTCGTTTTGTAAAAGGATTAATTTGAAAATGTACTGTTACGGGTTATTTTGTTTTCTGAACATCACTGCTGAGGCATAATCAGATTAAAAATCTACCATCCAGAGGAGTTTTGCAATTGCCACTGCTGGCAATCTGTTCCTGACTGCAGAGCTGATATTATTACACCCTCCTCTACTCTATTTAAACCTAAAATGGTCTAAATGTTTGTTTCTTTGTTTTTTAGGCTAGAATTTCTGGAAGAAATTTCTGAAATGCACGGTCAATCATGAGCAGAAGACAAAAACTACTGTATATCACGCAAGCCGAGCGTGTACTCGACCTCAGGAGAAGGATTCTCATAAACTGAATACATGATGAATTCATCTGAGGAATTCTAAAGAAATCAGAATTACAGCCGAGTCTTGGTGACATTCACACATTCAGACATTTTCTAAGAGCTCTGTGTACAGAAGTAGTGGAATGTTGACATCTCTATAGTTTGATTTGTTAGCAGTGTCATTTTTCATTTGTATATGAAATGCATTCACCTTCAGTTTAATATGAATGCCTGTACAGATGCAGAGTTCATACCATTATTTAGCAACACAATGCCTAAATTCATGCGGTTAGAGGTCAGAATCAGAAGAAGTACGATCTCTGTGATTTTAACTGTGGCATGGCTGTTGGTACCAGATGGGCTTGGCATCAGATTGGTGGCAGATTTCAGAAACTGCTGATCTTCTAGGATTTTCACAAGACAGTTTCTATGGTTTACACAGAACAGCAGGGAAAAAAATAACGACATCCTGTGAGCAGAGGGTCTGCAGGCTGAAACACCTTGCTGAAGAGAGAGAGAGATCGGTGGAGAATGACCAGACTGGTCTGAACTGAAGTATAGTAACACTAATAATCACACTTTACAACTGTGTTGAGCAGAAAAGCATCTCAGAACACACAACACATCAAACATTAAATTTGATGAACTACAACAGCAGAAGCCCACATTCAGTGTTTTTTGTTTTAGGCACCATTCTGTATAAATCTAGAGGCTGTATACATTCCAAGAGATCAGCAGTTTCTGAAATACTCAGGCCTGCCCATCTGATTCCAACAACCATGACACGATCAAAGTCACAGATATGACAATTTTTCCTCTATTCTGATGTTTGAAGCTCTTGATCTGTATCTTCATCATTTGATGCATTGTGCTGCTGCCACATGATTGGTTGATTAGATAATGGCATTAACGTGCCGATGTTCAGGTGCTGACCTTCCCGATAGTCTGCGATTTTCGTTCAGACTTTCACGTGAAATAGCTTACTCATCCTTAAACATCTAGAACCGCGAAAAGCTATGACAGTAAAGGTTAGAGTTAAAGTTTGGGGATACCATAATACTGTAATATTTGATAATAATATCAAATATTACCTTTCTCATACATGTTTAACTCGCTTTATTAGCTGGAACCTATGGATTGTTTTGAATCGTTGTTAAAACCATTCCTAACCTTATATATATATATTATATTATATATATATATATATTTAAATGATTATGCTTTCATAATCACCATATTACACCTTATCATGCCCACCTCTTTGTCTCCGGCATGCTTTTTAAATGTATAACATCCTGACAGTCTACCTCCAGAAATCGATGAGCAAGCAGGAATAAAAATGAATGAACGTTTTCTCCAAAAAAAAAAAAGTCACCAAACATGAGACTGCACTTAACAGCCATGGACCAATTAACAGAATGCATCCAGCAATGGGATCATTTGTAATATTTGCCAAGAGTGCCATTACTCTACTTCAAGATTTCTTACTTAGTATGCACAGAGCAATGCATCCAAAGCAAAGATCTTAATTACTTGAGAGTAGGGGGGGGGGGGGCATTGCTCTCCCCATGATGGAGGCTTCTGGGTGTATTGTTTATGTTCTGCCATAACTTGCTTGCCATTTTAATTTGAAGAAAACTTAAAGTCGTGTCTCACCGCTGTACTGTCTCTGGTGTCATGACATGCTAAACAACATGGAACATGTTGTATGTGTTATAAAAAAAACCCTTAATTACCTTGATACTTGTCGGAGTCATGTACAATTCCTTCTTATCCTGTTTAATCGGGATGGACTGGTACAAAATTAGCCATAGTTAATTGCAATCCCAAGAAATGTCCAAATGATTACAGTACAAATCACTAGCATCACCCCATTAAACAATAATTAAGGTTTGCGAACACTCTAAGGACAAAGTTATTGTATGTTTTTCCAGTATAATGTGCCTCAATATCTCTATTTTTCCAGCTCTATTTCACCAACCCCTTCTGTTTGCACTATTTTCTGATCAAAAACACAACACATCCAGCAAATCTAGACCATGCTATGACTCGAGTTAAGAATTTACAGAATGCAGATTAGCTTAAACCTTTTGTACGTTGCATCCAGTCATAATGTTCTCTTTTTTTGTTAGTACCAAAGATCAGAGCCAACCGCAAGTCTGCAGTTCTACAGCTCTGTCCTTTGGCTCAGTTCATGCCTTGCAGGTCACTTTAACAGATGCGCAACAGAACCCAAAAGTACATGGCACGGTTATCAATTCACGATGATCAAATGTGAGGAGAAAATCTTTTTTTTTTTCTTAAAATCAAACAAAACAATATTTCACTTGTGGCTGAACTGAAACGTTGAGACCGCTTGTTCTGGTCCTCACCTGTGTGCGATTTCTGTTCTTATCTGCAAGAAACCAGGATGCGATTCAAATTAGGCTTAACATGGCATATGTGAAAACACCTTTAAATATATTCACTATCTTGAAAATGTTCTCTCTTCCCTGCAGCTGGATTGCTGCATGTGGTGAAATTTGCTTATTTGCTATACTGCAATTTAAATGTTTTGCTTTCACAGCTGGAGTCCAAATCCAGACACAACACAGTCAGAGATGCATCGCTCCTATACAGATAAGCACAAAGAGAGAAAGTGAGTCTCAGGAGTCTCGACATTAGGTTGTGATACGCTCCAGCACAAAAAAAAACATTTTCCCCATTATTGGGGGTTTGCTAGTTCAAAATCGCAAGTTCAGTGACACAACGGGAATCCAAAGAATATATAATGTGCCATTGAGGCACATGGGTTGATATTATGATTGACAGGGGAGAGAGTATTTGACAGTTGTGTATGTCTGTGAGCTCATGGATGTGGAAGAGGGTAGATTGCACTTTCCTCTGTTTTACACTCCCTCGTGACGCAGCATGAGACGAGCAGCAGCTCGAAAAGCAGCAGTTGGATGGCTTCTAACGTCTTGAAGGAAGCATGTGATAGTCTGCAATGTCCACAGTTGGCAGCTGACATGCGATGAGGAATGATAGCTTATGTGAAAATGGTGGGAAATAACATTTTATCATTAGCTTGAAGCGCTTAGCTGTAGAGAGGTTGTCCCTTTTTGTTGATTTTTGTTTAGCATCCACGAAGGTTTGTCTCCTAATGGTTAGAATGTCTGGCCATAAATAATGTCAAATCAACTGTCCTTTTCCTCTCATGTTGCTAATGTGACTCGCTCATGTCGGTTTCTTCTCTACAACATTAGAAGGATTCGGCCATTTTTGTCCACACAGACTGCTCAGGTACTTGTCCAGTCTCTTGTCATTTCTAGACTGGATTACTGCAATGCACTGCTGGCAGGTCTACCTATGAACGCAATCCGTCCTCTGCAAATGATCCAAAATGGAGCTGCCTGGCTTGTTTTCAACCTGCCAAAGTTCTCGCATACCACCCCGCTGCTGCGATCCCTCCACTGGCTTCCGGTAGCTGCACGCATCCGATTCAAAACACTGATGCTGGCCTACAAAGCCAAAAATGGACCAGCTCCCTCTTACGTCAAAGCCCTCATCATTCCTCGCACTGCACCCCGCAACCTCCGATCTACCAGCAATGCTCGACTGGTTCCACCATCTCTCAGGGTAAGATGCAAGTATACTACAAGACTCTTCTCTGTTCTGGCACCAAGGTGGTGGAATGAACTTCCCCTGGAGGTCCGGACAGCTGAGTCACTGGCTATTTTCAAGCGGCGATTGAAGACCTACTTATTCAGGAAACACTTCGACTAGCATTTCTTTTCCTTATCTTTTGCATTTAAAAAAAAAAAACCTTTGACACTTTTTCATTGTAACTTCGAACAAATGTTTTAAACTCATGGTATCTTGAGTATGTAACCTAGTGAACCAGCATTAATGTATTCAACGTTAGAGATTTAAAGCATTTATGTACTGTACGTCGCTCTGGATAAGGGCATCTGCCAAATGCTGTAAATGTAAATGTAAATGTAAATACCCAGTGAGATTATTTTCCTAACCTTATATGTAGTTTTCAATTGAACAGATATAAAATAAATAAAGAAATAAAAGTCTCAACTCGACTACTATCGTAATTGTAAATGAACAGAATTCAGTGCATTATGGACCAATATAACATGTAGGAGTATAGGACAGTAATGTTAGCAAAATAATGTCAGTGGGTTTTATATTTTTCCTCTAATTCAGTTATCCCTCCATCCAGTGGACTCGCGGCACAAGACGAGGGTCCCCCTGGACAGGGTGAAAATCCATCCCAGGGCACAATCCCACACACTCACACACCCATTCACACACTTTGGAGAAATCAGAGATGCTTGTCAGCATACAACATGTATTTAGAGGAATACGCAAAGGAGTACCCCTAAAGCACGGAAACAACATGTAAACTCTGTCAAACCCTCAACCCTGGAGGTGCAAGGAAACTCAAAGGGAAAAAGGCAAATACGTACGTGGCCATTGTACTGTATATGCAAGATAACACAAAAGAAAATATCAAAAAAACAAAACAGAAAAAAAACAATTAACTGTATAAAGTGCAATATACAAGTTAAACACAACTCCACTGGAGGTTCTTTGCATTTACATTATTGTACCTGCCTGTTATCTTTTACATATAGTATCAAACTTAATTAACTTAGGTATGCATTTTACTGTATTTATACACTTATATATACTTATATTTATATTATATTTCAGCAGATTTGTCTGGTTTGAGTTGTAATATTTAAAGGGAATGCGGCGTTCGGTTACATTTGCATATAGATGTAATTCCCACCTCAGTCATCTTCTAGTGTCGTCAAGACATCCTACTGAAACTGAAGGCAGTGTGAAAACCGTCACTGACGCTAATCTGCGATGAAACACAACGTCAAAATATCCTGTGGTGCTGTGATCTAAACGGCGTACTCGGAGCTTATGCTCAGGCATGCGTTCACCCCGGCAACTGCTTTACGATTACATGCCATAAATTGAAAAGTGATTGTGGCATTTAATTTTGAAAGGAGACAAATTACGCACACGGGACCGTCTCCTACTTAACGAAATCCTGAGCGGACACCTGGGTCTCATCCGAACTCGTCACCACTAAATCACATCTTTATTTACGTGGTCCCTTTTCACTGAGGATCTCTGGTTCCCTGAGGGAACAGCTTGTGTAGCATCTAAATTTCTCAGTATTAATTTTTTTTTTCTTCAGCACGCAGATAACAGACAGGGAACTCAATAAGGAAGAGAAAGAGAGAGAGAGAGTATGTGTGTGTGTGTGAGAGAGAGAGAGAGAGAGAGAGAGAGAGAGAGAGAGAGAGAGAGAGAGAGAGAGAGAGAGAGAGAGAGAGAGGTACCTGGGAGGAGTGTTGAATAATGGCAGCCAGACTTTCTGGTTGATAAGGAAAAGGCGTAAGCGGCAGAGCGTGTCTGAGGCAGTGAGTGCTCTGTCTGTGACCCAGCAAACCCAGCAGGCCACAATTATCTTAGCAACTGCAGAAATGAGCCCAAAACCCTGGGCTTTTGGGTTGATTATGAGAAGAACACCACTGAGACTTGGATTGTGTGAGTTCCAAATGATGGCTGACTGGCCAAGAGGAGAAGCATGCTGAAAATTTAGAGGAAGGAACGAAGTGACATATGGCTCTGTGTAGCTTTTTATTTATTTCTTTTGCATTTTGCATCAGAATTTTCAGCCTTCCTGTCTTTTTCAAGTCAGGATCACCGATCAAAGGCAATTCATCCTTTTCTTTTGTCACACAGTGTGAATATATCCATCAGACCACAACAGCAATTACAATTACATTCCATTTACAATTACATTCCATTTGGTAGAAATCCTCCTCGTCGAGTGCATTTTACTTTAACTGCTCAGCAGCTAAGAATGCTGCTAACATCCTATCCTCTTATCCTATTTGTAAAACAAGAAGCGATGAAAATTACCAGACTTTCTAGTGAATGCTACATACAGTACTGTACCTGGCTTGAAAAACTACTTCAGAGGTGCCAAAGTTGCTAACAAGAAAATCATAGTGAGCTGAAAGAAAAAAAAAAGAATTTTACCTCACAATCCCTAGCGTGTGTTGGTGGACGCGATAGCTCATTTTTCTTTCAGATATGACCCATGCAACAGTAAGAAAACAGCGAGGCAAAAGTATGGGGTGTGTGTTACTTAATAATAAGCAGCGCCTGTATTTTTTTTTTTAGTGTGCCGTGAGCTGGGAGTCCGGCATTTTATTTTTATTGGCTAAAGATTTCGCAGGGGTAAGTTCAGCTATAAAATTTGGTGTGAATCTGAAAGGAAATTTTTCACACCTACATGTGAGCGAGTTAGCTTTTCAGTTGGATGAAATGCATTCTGGTTTGCCCTGATCACTAACTTGACTGAGAAATGAGTTTGCAGTTCTTTTACCATATATTGCATATAGCAAGGGGCCAAAAATTACAAACGTTACACTTGCTATTATTACGGTTACTTCTAAACATAAAATCTCTAGGTTGTAGATGATTAAGTTCAAAACCTTTGCAGAGTTGAACAATTTCTTCAAAATGATACCGTTTGCAATCAGATTTTCAGCTATGAATTATCCAATAAGTGCAATAAAACAGGAAAGGTCTGTGGTAAATAACCTGCCAGCGAGTCTCAAGAGATTTGTAGATATAATAGCCGAAGTTTCTATATACAGTGTCAGAGCTCTACTGATGCAAAGGCTGCTTTGTTTCCTGCCCGCTGATCTAAAAATACTGTATATGCAACAGACCGATTTTTCACACTGAATTATTTTCTCTGCTTTCAAATAGAAAGCTTTAATCAGGATTCCATCAAGCAATATACATCCTCCTCCATTTCTCTGCAAGTTGACTCTAAAGTCCATCCATCTTATTGCTAGAGGTCTGACAATTCATTGATTTTTTTTTTCCCACTTCCTAATATCTACAACACATAGTATTGATGGATGGCTAGCGAAGCTCATTAGCATCACCAACAAAGATGGCAGTCAAAATATAAAACATATATATATATATCAAAAAACTAATCTGTTAAATGAAAGAGAAAGAGAATATTTTCACTCGCTAGTTCACACTAGAGTGAATATTGTGTCCTGAGACAACTATTTGAAATAGAGTTGCTTGAATCTACCTATGCAGCACATTTTCAAGAGGCAGAATGCAACCGACAGATAATTAGAAAACATTCTGGCGTCAGTTTTTTGTTACCAGCGATATGTGACCGTAAAAATTAGGAGACCGCTGCTAATAGACCAAACCAAATACTTTAAACATCCTGAAGCAGAGCAAAAAAAACAAATCTGTATAACATCCTCTACTGTGGCCAATTGTTTATTTATTAAGTTACTTACCTGAAGTCAGCTTATTGGACTAGAGGCTAAATAAATGGCAGATTGACCATCAAAACAGAATGTCTAAATGATTAGACCAAGAATAATATCTTATATAGAAAAATATATGAAATTAATTTATGTCAAATTCAAAATACATGGATGTTGCTCAACATTGGTGAGAGATATTGATATCGTGAAAAGTTATAAATAACCACTATAAAAATCTTTTTTTATTCCGATTCTCATTAATGTTTAAGTATTTAAAGGAAATCGTTTGACCTTTCAGTCAGGAGTTGCTTATCCAGTACTCTGAAAGAAAGCAATGTTATGTAACTGTACCTTCATAAATTTTAATTGCACTGTTTAAAAAAAAAAAGTTTTCTTTCACTGCCTCAAACAACTGTGCTTAAACAGTACGCAATGTGCATCTTGCTTCTTCTTTAATCAAGAGCTGAAAACATATAAACTGCATTTTTAGTAACTTTTCAGTTCGTTTAGTTTTCTATAAGAACCTTGATTTTTTACAGGAGCACACATTTATATTTAGGACTTCATTCAGTGTTGTGTGGTCTGTATGGACTCAGTTTGCATCCCTATACTAGGAAACCTCGATTAAAAAGCTTTCTAAAAATAGAGAGAAATCAGACAGAATGCTTATTTATATTAATATTACTATTATTTATATTACTTTTTTTGTACACTTTTGTGCTAGAGATTTCATTTTGAAGTAGGTTAAATTGCCAACAATATGCCATAAAGAAAAAAGAAAAAATGAAAAATCACATGCTATAATCTCTCAGGTGCATCGTTTTAGCTTCAACCCTTATTACGAGTACAATGTCATTCCAGAATTATCAGACATTTTCAGCCAGTATAAAGTTTTGTCTTTCAGTGTGAGACTTCAGGGCATCTTAAAAAGCAGAAACGGGTGTGATATCACCACTTACTTTGAAGATATAAATATTTGTGTAAAAAAAATAAATAAAATTATTTACTATGAAAATGAAGCAAATGGGGTGGCACGGTGGCTTAGTGGTTAGCACGTTCGCCTCACACCTCCAGGGTTGTGGGTTCGATTCCCGCCTCCGCCTTGTGTGTGTGGAGTTTGCATGTTCTCCTCGTGCCTCGGGGGTTTCCTCCGGGTACTCCGGTTTCCTCGCCCGGTCCAAAGACATGCATGGTAGGTTGATTGGCATCTCTGGAAAATTGTCCGTGAGTGTGTGAGTGAATGAGAGTGTGTGTGTGCCCTGCGATGGGTTGGCACTCCATCCAGGGTGTATCCTGCCTCGATGCCCGATGACGCCTGAAATAGGCACAGGCTCCCCGTGACCCGAGGTAGTTCGGATAAGTGGTAGAAAATGAATGAATGAATGAATGAAGCAAATGAGGATGAGGTTCCTTTCAGAGTCTGGTTCCTCTCAATGTTTCTTCCTCATATCATCTCAGAGTTTTTTCTTGCTCCGGGGATGAATGTTAGAGATAAATAATAACTTCATTTTAAACTTTAAACTTACTTTTTTATTTGTTTCGATACATCTGTAAAGCTGCTGTGAGACAATGTCAATTGTTAAAAGCACTATACAAATAAATGTAATTGAACTGAATGAAAATTAAGAAAATATTTCCAATAGTAGGCTAAATAAAAACAAATATTTATGGAAAAACTATAAATTCTTAAAGCCCTGAGTGTCTACTTTCATATGAGCCATTATTCACAGCTATGGACATGGACACAAGCAAACAGGCACAAAATCCATTCAGTATTTTGGCCTCTGGTAAAAAAGAGTTAACTATCTTGAGATGTCTGTAGAACTTGACTGAAGTCCACTTGTGACACATTCAATCGATCGGACATGATTTAGAAAGACGCACACCTGTGTAGGTTCCCACAATTCACAGCGCATAAGACCAGGCCAAAAACCAAGCCAGGAAGTCCAGTGGCTTGTTCACACCTGGCATTAACATTGCTCCTGTGTGAGCTGAGTATACGGGTGTGAACTGGTTCCAATGGGTCTGTGAGCCAATCACTTACACTACAATCAGAGGACACATATGGCCACATACCATCTGCAGTGTGAACACAAAAGTAACATAATGTGTCCCCAGACTGTCTAATCAACTGCTGGAGAATACATAATCCTTTCAAGATTGAAATCATCTGAATGGTAGAGTATCCATTGCCCTAGAATAATTGATATATGCAAAAGGATAACAGCAGAGCCTCAGACTTGGTGTAGGTTCACTGCTCGCAATGACAAAAGATGCTCAAGTGGCTTCAGGACAAGTCTCTGAATGACCTTGAGTGGCCTAGTGGAACTTGGGATGCGAGTCGAGTAGAACATTTGTGGAGAGACCTGAAGATGGCTGTTCACAGATGCTTCCCATCCAATCTGATAGAACTCGCCAGGATTCTCCAGGAACAATGGGAGCTCTAGATTGATGGCCAAAAAATCCATCCATGTAATCCATCTTAAATTAAATCTATAATACTTTAAGGAAGTTCGGGAAAACTGAATGTTTTCCACTGTATGCCCTAGAACTGTACGAAGCATTGTCAGGGTAATGAATTTTTAATCAAGTCGAAACATGCCGAAATCCGCAAGAGCATCTTGATAAAAAGGTGAATTTGTATTTGAAAAGTGAAGCAACTCTGATAATTATTATTCCACCCTTGTAGTCCAAGCCATGTACATTTCAGTGCTAGGAAACGCTTCTTAAGCTCACGGAGCGGTCATGCAATTTTACAACTCTGAGTAAACAATATGTTTTTTCATATTGTTCACCTCCTGCAATCTGACACGCTTCACCTTGGCATTCTCAGTTTTTTTCCCCATCCTCCCTGGTCAATACACAATAAATCCCAGAGCTAATAGGAATCGGCTAATCTCAACACTGCAACAAGACAGCTGTGAGCAGAGTGTCGGCCCAAGTCCTTGTCCTATTTCTAAATCTTCATGGTTTCATGGCTGCAAATTCATAACATCTCACAGAGGAAAAGTTCATGGCTGCCTTCCAAAACCTTCAGAAGACAAAGATCACCATGAAATGCTATTGCACATTGAATGTCCTCTCTACCTGTTACAATGCTCTTACATGTATAAAGCTTTTGCGTTACTAGGTTTTGAATGGATAAGTTTATTGACAATAGCTTATGGACCTAATTATTTAAATAATCACTACATTTAATACAACGATATTCATTTACCTACAAGTAGACCATAGACCATAGTCTCGATAGACACTATGGACCTGCCAGATTTATCCACCGTTTGTGACTCAAGTTCTGGTGCGGTAGAAAGTCCTACATAACCCCTTAGTTCTACACCCTTTGTAAACCTAACCCTTGCTAATCTCAACCTTAAACCTCAACCTATCTTTAAAGAATAGGCTAACCCAGGTACTGCTGGGTACTGCAGGACTCTTCTTCACTACAGACTGATCTGCCCTAACATTAAACCCCTGACATGTCAAAGTGAATATGAACAGTAAGCAAGTGAACAGTCATCTTTGGGAAAATGGGCACGCGTGAAGATGTGAGCTACAGTACTTTGCCAAGGGTCGAAAAAAGCAAAACACTTTACATGTTCCTGGTATGCAGGGGTTAGTATCTAATAAAATGAAAGTGGTCCGAGAATGGACAACCAGTGAACCGGAGAGAGGGTCATGGTCTCCCAAAGCTTATTGATGAGTACAGGTAGAGTGGGCTAGCCAATCTGATCAGATCCCAGAGATCTATTTATAAAATGGATTCATTTCTGTAGCACTTATCCTACACAGGGTCACAGGGAGCTTGGAGTCTATTCCAGAGGTCCCAGGGCACAATGGACAGGGAGCCAACACTTCGCAGGGCACAATCTCTCTCTCTCTCTCTCTCTCTCTCTCTCTCTCTCTCTCTCTTACACACACACATTCACACACTACAGACAAATTAAAGATGCCAATCAGCCCACACCGCATCCCTTGGACTTTGTGAGGAAACCTTCGGGTTAGGGTTAGAGACCCCTGAAGCATGAGGAGAACCCCACTCAAAGAGGGGTGGAGGTGAGTTCTGAAACTTCAACACCATACAGTAGGTGTGTGGCAAGCATGATATCCATCGCTACCACAAACATAGGCACTCAAGCCATGTATAGTAGCATAGCTCAGAGTTAAAGCAGTTGTTCCAGACATCAGCATTGTGGGTTTGAATTTCAGCTATGATGTGAGATATTGGAGTTTACTTGAATTTCAGTTTATTTCAATGCATTTTCCTCAAACTTAAGACCAGTTAAATAATAAAAATGTAAATCTGATGGGTACAAAGTAAGGAAGAAAAAAAGATATATCCATAACTATTCTTTAGATCTTGTAAAAAAAAAAAACAGAATTGTTGGACTGATAAACGAGTAGCACTTGGAAGTACTGGCTGTAGGCTGTAGGCTATGTTTTTCCCACGTCAAGTAGGGCACTCTTCCAATTCGCAAGTTACAGGTAAGCGTTTTAAACCCTACATCAAGCTCTCAGAGCTTGGAGGGCAGCACTTTGAGAGCTGTTCAAATCAACAGGCCTCTAAAAATGGATCATCATTTGTAAGAGGAGGAAAAAAAAAAAAAAAAAGACTACAATTCTGTTCAGCATAGAATGTCACTCGTCTTTCTGTTCATTTCCAGTGTTTGCCCTTCATTTTTCTATCTATTTCTAGTTCCTTGCTTATTCTATACCCTACATGCTATTCTACAGATTTAGGAAAGCAATCACAGTATTAAACGTACGATCCGTGAGGGATTTTAGGTTCAGCGGGGCTTATTACCATACTTTTTACCATTAAAACGTTCTAATATTGAGTTGAAAAGTCTTTAACAATTTGAGTGAGAGAGCTGTTAAGCACGGTTAAGCACCGCACGAGTAGTGCACGTAAAATGAATGCCCAATATCAGCAAGCATGCCAGGTCTTCATATTAAAAAAAAAAAAAGAAAGGTACCAGCATGAACACACTCAATTCTTCCGCCTTTTATTTCACTTTGCTAAACATCTTGCTGTTGCGTGTTAGTTTGAACATCTAGACTACTGCGTCACACAAACCATCCAATTAGGCACATTTTCAGGAAGAAGGATAAAAGCCAGACAACTGCAAGATCAGACCTATTCTCTCTCATTATTCCTGCAGATGTAGCACTTCTTACACTTTGCATGCAAAAAATAAAGCTGCCAGAAATAGATGTTGGCGCGCGGTGACGACAGCACAAGCTGGTTTCGTGTGCGCCACAACTGCCGCTGGCGGTGCATTTTGCGATGTTAACGGGAACTCTATGCACTTGGCTTGTTACTAATTGCTAAAAAGAAAAAAAGAAAAAAAAACACTTGCTTGCTTAATTAGTCAATCAAACATGATGGCAGGATGCTAATAATAGCTGTGTTGCTAACAAGGTACATGATATTACTACAGTAGACTCAACATGCACAAGGCTCTTATTATGGATTTATTCTGGCATCATTGCTATAAATATATTGATATAGGTAATGTTATTTATATATATATATATATATATATATATATATATATATATATATATATATATATATATATATATATATATAAATTGCTTTGCGTTAACGCTACATGAATTGACTGTGCTCGCTTAATTAGAAACTTGTTTAAATGAAGTTCACTATTCTTTTTCTTGTTTTTAAGTGCAAGCAAAATATAAGCCTAGAACATATGATCATTAAAAACATGAGAAAGTCAACACAAACACTCATACACAGATATTTTAGAGAGACACTATATTGTGTGAGAGCAGTTCAGTTACAGTATGCAAGCACTGAGCACAGAGTACCTAGACTTCCTTTCCTCTCGCTCTCTAGCATCTATAGGTCGCTTTATTAACACTAATGTTTAAGCTCTAGAACATCAAAAACGTAAAACTCGGCACTAGGGTTTCATTACTAGCAGCACACTAATATAAAGGAAGCTAAATAAAATCTTCCATGACACCTGATTGCTTGATATTCGTTTATTCGTTTCAGGATCGCTGTCAGTCTTAATGAGGACAGTAAACATGTACTGGCTAAATGGTATCTATAACTAACAGCCACTTTAAGATGTCGACGCAACCGTTTCACAAAAGTAGATGTCCATGTGAGTACAATTCGAAATGAGTTGTCCATCAGAAAAAAACTTTCAGGATAAATATAAATTTATTCTGACAGGAATTTAGAGATAAAGGGAATTAATATTTGAGAGAAGATTGTAATCCAGATAATTAAGGGCTTCGGGACATAATCATTGAATATGTTATCATTCAAAGCTGCCTGGATTTTCCTGAAGTTTTACACTTCATCTGTGAACCATGGCTATGAAAGAGAGAATACAAAAGAGTGCGAAATCAGTCCAGAAACCGGCTCTGACTGATACTGTGGCATCACAACCCACATTCAGCCAGAGCCTTCTGATTCATGTGCATCGAACACGAGTACAGGTATCATAGAAAGTAACGACATACGTATCTTTACTGGTAGGAGTTTAAAAGAAGATGTCTGTGCTTGCAGTTACAGCAATTTAAGTAGTTTTTCACAAAATCAAAGCGCAAAAAATGTGCAAGTTGCATCCCAAAAAGAAAAAAAAACTGCATCAAAATCAAAAAGTTTACTGTAATTAAAAAAAAAAAGCTACAATGCCTAGAAATCTTTACTCACATGCCAATATATTTCTAGTATCATTTTAATTTGCCATCTTATTAAATTAAATCTTAAAATATTTCATTATTTTCACTTTCAAATTTGTTTACTTTTGAACTTTTGAATTTTGTACCTACTGTTTAATTTTATTGAATTTTAATTTTTTTCTAAAAAGGTTTTTATAAAAAATATCATATTATTATAAAATTATATTATTATATTTTACATAAATAAAATACTATTATTATTATTATCATCATCATCATCATCATCATCATTATTATTATTATTATTATTATTATTATTATTATTATTATTAAACTGGTGATTATATCTAATGGGAACATTAAAATGTAATCTATAAAGCAGATTTGGAGAGGCATAAAGTCATTAAGGCATTGCAGTAATACTCGCCCTACTCTCCATTAAAAAAAAAATTCCAACTGAACAGGGTCTAATTATATGGTCTTAAAATGAAGTCTTAAGAATTCTCATATATATGTGTATGTGCTTTCTATGACACTTTACTGTTTGTATGCAAATGGCTGGTGGTTTCTTTACTGCCAGAGCCGTGCATCCGTCCTCTTCTTGTCTTGACGCCTCGATCATGATCTGCTGACGAAAGGTTAGGCAATCTCAAATTCAGATCGTCTTTGTGATTAAAGCCTTGCTATGTATTTCGTTTACTTTGCAGCTAAAACGATGGATTTTCTCTTTAATGCACATGGCTCTTCTGAGTGTCCTTGCGAGTTTGTCTAGCTAGTACTAGTCCATCAGTGAACCTATAACAGGTGCATGTACACCATGAACCTCCATGACCTGCATGTGGAGTCTACTCAGACCAGCTCCACAAAGGTACACAGTGTAGTTTTTTTTTGAGGTTACATAATTTTTGACTCTTAAAACACACGTTTTTGTTTTCATTCATTTCTGCTCTGCTTTTAGCTTTCTTGGTTGCAGGCATGACTCATCCAAATTTATAACGTACAACTGAATGTTTTATTACAACTGACACGTTCAAATAAAGTATTTAATGGAAATACCACTGCAAGACATTTCCATTTTGCTTTTTAAAACCATGTGAATCTTCCTCATTCATGAGCTGAGTCCCCCCCCCCCACTGTTTTTTTTTTCCTCCAGCAACCACAAACAAAGCACCTCTTCACTCAAAGATCCTGGATTGCCTACTGAATACTTGCCTTTTATTGGCTCACTATTGCAACTCCTGCAGGAATTAGTGTGTGTTTTGTTCAAATTAGGTGTATTTAAAATAGGACATCAGATGCAATGTAAATAAAGGACTAGTGACCCTAAGTGAGTTTCCATGCAGATGAAGCTGATTCAAAACTTTTTTTGCATTTTACTTTGTGCTTTTCAATTCAAAGAATAAGATCCATCTTTATGCACCAACAAATTATAATTAAACTAAATAAATCTTGGATCAGGGCAAAAAAATCTGTCGTAAGGTAAACATTGCTCTGGTGCTCGTATACAGAGGGTTAAACGATATAAAAATATTAAGACAAAAATGTCAGTTTAGTCATAAAAATAATAAAATCACCTGATTGAAAACATGTTGTGTATTGATATTAGGGGTGGGGATTATGATAAAAAATAATAATAATAATAATAATTATAATAATAATAATAATAATAATAATAATAATAATAATAATAATAATAATAATAATAATAATAATAAATAAATAAATAAATAAATAAATAAATAATATCACTTTTGAAAGAATTATTATTATATAAATATATGGTTGCTTCCAATACAGCAGATTTAAAATTTAAAAGTATATTTATTTATAAATATCAATATTAACAATTAAAATAAAGATTTTCAAAATTTCTATTTTTTTATTTTTTTATGTATTTAATTATAAAGGTACTTTTGCGTATTGTGGTCTGATTCATCACAATATCGATATCGCCAAATCACCCAACACCGGTTGATCTCAGTCACTAGGATTCTACATGCATCACACTGCTCATTTTTTTAATTAGCGCTGGTTATGGATGAGAACGCTTTAGCTGTTACACTAGAGAAGCTCTAAACCCTGGCACTAAATCACTTTGGCTCATCATCACATCCTTTAAGCGCTTCAAGATGATGGCAGCAATCTATAATCGTTACAAGAACTGTCTTACATTAATTGTTTTTGATTCCCTTTTTTTTTAATCAACAAGCCCTGCTGGATGTAGAAGCTGTGGAGAGAAACATGAAGATTCTGGGCATCTTCAGGAGTGTGGTCCATCTGTTTCAGTGGAAGTGTGTGTGTGTGTGTGTGTGTGTGTGTGTGTGTGTGTGTGTGTGTGTGTGTGTGTGTGTGTGTGTGTGTGTGTGTGTGTGTGTGTGTGTGTGTTTGTGTGTGAGAATGGTGGCTAGACTGTGGTGAGAAAACAGATGACCTACACCTCCATGGACTTCACCACACACACACACACACACACACACACACACACACACACACACACACACACACACACACTCACACTCACGTTCCACATTAGTGTATAAAACATTCATAGTGTCTGTGTAAACACTACACATATTTATACCTCCATTAATTCTTGTTTACATTTGTATTTGATGCAGCCATTAAAAGCCTCCCCTTTTGTTCTGCGATACATTCACATAGTAACAAATACATTCTGTGCCATGCAATTTTTTTTTTTATTCAATCCATTCTAAGCTTCTCGACTAGGACTCACACACTTCCAGCAGAATAAAAAAAATCCCCCAAAAAAGTTCATGTATTGATTCTCGCTATTCACACTGCAAAAGAGGGAAAATTCAATTAAGGTGTATAACAAAGACGCTCAGGCTTGGGAGGGCCACAAAAAAGACAGATTTCTGCTACTGGAGAAGAACGGGAGCTGATAGGAGTTGTCAGAACCCATCCTTATTCTGGTCTAAAGTTTTCTGAATCCAAATCAGAGCGATAATTGTGACTACTGAACAATTCGAAAAAAAGACAAAACAAGGGAAAAAAAAATTATGGTCATTTATGTTTGTAAAGTTTATAAATTCAGAAAATCTCCCCATTTGTGATTGTTAATATATTGTTGTTAATTGTAAAAATATAACCAGTGCCCAAATAGAAGTGTTAAATCGAACTGACATGAAGGTTAAACATAACGTCTGATACAATCACAATATATTATAACACAATCAATAGTTTTACATACAACCAAATTAACAGTGAGTGATCGGATAGACAGCTCATTCGGACTGAAACGTCTCAGTTGAACCGAATGAATGCAGTCACAATCAGTTCGAACGGGGTGCTGTAGATCTGGAGTAAATTGGTGAACTAGACAAAATAACAGTGTAAACTCTTAAATCAGACTATTTTCTAAAACAGACTCAAGCATACCTTGTGCACAATGGTGAGAAGTTTTGTTCTGAATATTTGTAAATCACATATTAACAAATGTTTGAATCGGATTGCAATAAATCAGATTCTTTTATTCGGAATATATGTATATATCGGATTGAAATGTTTAGGGTAAATAAAAAATAAACAGTACTTTCAGAATCTGCAACCGATTGACAAAAAATGGGTGTGTAAATATACCTAACATGGTCTGAACAAACTTCACATACGCATCACCTACATTCCCTCACAAACACACAGCACCACCATTGTTTCCATGCAATTTAAGAATTCACTTGATTCATTTTATTGAGGGGAAAAAATAAGGATTTGAATTTCAGTAATGGGAAACATTTTGTTAATATGAGTCAATAAGTTTTCCTGAATTCGTTTTTTTGATCTTTGTTATGTTGACAGACAACCGAGAGATCGAAATGTACGTTTTACGGCCCTATCTCAGTGTCATTACCTACTAAACAAGATCGAACCTCATTTCAACTGAGAAATACAAACGTGTGCGTACATACAGTACTGCTGACATTAATGTAGCATCATTTGTGCCCACTATAGTGTAACCAGCTTTTTGGAATTCATGTGTTATGAGTAACTGGCATAAGAACAAATGTCTGAGCATGTAAAAAAAAGAAGGGAGTTAATTTTGGGTTTCAGCTAATATTCTCATCTATGATCAATATCATCAATACAATTTAATGAAGAAAATAATTAAATCAGAACAAACAAACAAAATCAGATCAGGCCCAGAATAAACACATACAAAGGTTAAGGTTGTGGTTCATGGATAAGTTCAGGGGACAAAGCTTTTCTAACAACTTTTATAAGATGAAATTCCATAACAAACTCTTGCTCAGTCGAATCCTTATTAGTTGTTTATGAGACTAGGTTCTACAAGATGTATGCAAGTCATGCTTTGTGCACTGGAGCTGCATAGAATGGCCAAATTATTAGGTCATTCTGGAATGATTACGACTGCAACAAATGTCCAGTAAACTCCTGATTGGACTGGATTAGTCTGCGTGTTCAACTGATTAAACCTTAAAATATAGATGAACTATACTATGTCGGGTAAATTCAGGATGCCCATTGCACTTTATTACATGTATACAGTGTTAAGATTTGGGATTAGAAAGTGAAGCAACGCGATGCAGAGGCGATATACCGGATTGCGCACAAGGCGCACATCTTTATGCGCCGCTCACGCACATCTTTATGCGCCGCTCACGCACTTTTCTTCAGAGAGCAAAAAACTTGAAACTGTTTTTTCTGCATGAAAAGATATTGAGGATGAGGAGGGGGGGGAAACAAAAACTTAATGCATCGGAGATAAATACGTTGTAAGACTTACGCTGCTGTTCTGGCCGGACCAGTGCACCATGGCTTGGTTGTGAGCCGAGTCTCCGCTCAGGGCGAACGTGGAGCTGGTTAGTTGTAACTCATCTTTACTCCACCTGAGTGACCTTTCATCTCGAGCTCGTGGTGATTTAGGATCATCCCGGGATCTTGTTGCGTCCCGGCGCGTTCTGCGTGCACCTTGTTTCTGATGCGGTTTAAGGATCGCACCATGGCGCGCGCTGTGTGCATTGGGTTTGTTTGGTTCGTTACCGGTTAAACTGGACTTCCTGGTGCCCCGCACTGTCTCCAGTGATTCTTGCGCGCGGCTATTCCGTTTGCGCCTTGACAAACTCATGCATTCACCCTCGGGCTCATTTGCAAAGTCGTGCTCAAAGCCGAAAACCTGTCCGCGTCCTCCAACTTCTCCTGTTGCAATAACCGGTGCGTCCATGTTGAGCACAAGCTGCCTCGGGCGCCACTTCCCCAAAGGCTGACAAAACCTGCAACTTATGTCCGCCTCGACCAGCATCCCGAAACGGAGCATAAACAGGGCGCATGAAAGCCCGTGCCAAACCAAAACGAATCCGTTCCCTCTCCGCATCGCTGAAAACACTCTCACTTTCTCTCACACTCTCTCTCCGCGCGCTCCGCTCTCAATACTTCCTATTTCTCGTGGTAGTTAGAAATCAAGTCTTGATCCAAGTTCCGGAGAGCGCAACGTCGAACGCGCCTTCGCGAAAAGTGCAAGCGCTCTGAGTTGAAAGCTTTCATCAAATGAAGATGAGGAGGAGGGGGAGGAGGAGGCTGAGGAGGAGGAGGAGGAGCGGGGTTGCCAGATTGGATAGACAATTTCCAAACCGAGTCGCGCTTTGAAATCTACACCGAGGCGCAATCAAACCGCTTCTGTGACTATTTTGTTATCCGAATCGAGGGGCCAACACCGGGGGCCAATATTACGTTCACACGGATTTTAGATTCCATCACCTCCTATTGAAGCGTGTATGTATCATGGATTTGAATTCGAATCAGAATAGAGGCAATGTCAATCCTTTATTTGTCTTCTCTAAATGTTTTATCCCGACATCCTGGATCAGACATCAGTTCATCTCAGGCGTCGTGCACACACTGACAATCACACATTAAGTCACGCACATTAAGTCACACACTGGCGTGTTTTTGGGAGATGGGATGATGCTTGAGTATCTTTATGATGCGCATACGGAGACAGGGAATACACGTGGAACTCCCTACAGGCAGGAACTTAGTATTGAACGAAAGAAACCCTACCTGCGTCACTTGTTGGTGAACATCTACAGTACAGTTATCATGCCAATGTGCAGAAGAAAAAAAAAACATTTTATATAACATGCTTGAACTGAGCAACATTAACACAAGTCGTTTTGGTAAACCTGAGAATTAATCAGGCTCATTCAACATAATTCAATCTAGTAATTAAGGAATGTTCATATAATTAAGTTCAGCTTGTTAAGCACTTCCCAGGCTAGTGGCTCATGCTAACCAGACAGAGTTATCCACTTTATGTGCAGCTCATGTCCAGCTAGAATTATACAGCTACTAGTACAAATCAAGCACTTTTTTTTTTTTTTTTTTGGGGGGCCTTGTTTTGGTTTCTCACTTTTCCAAATTGGACAGAAAGAATCATTCATCGGGGACAGTTTGACATTGTAAAGCAATTAGTTTTAGAGCGTTAATGCTGAATTAACACTTACTTCATTGAACCTGCAGTATTTAATGAGCCCTTGCATATTTTTAATTAAGCCTTAACCACTGTTCCACTTCTCATTCTCATAACATAATATTTGCATATTTATTTTGGACGGTTTTCCATAGAGTTATCGGTTACTAATCCTTATGTTTCGCAGTTGTAAAGGAGTTAAACCCTCTGGGTGTTAATTTAACACAAAGGTTTCCTTTTTTGTTTTTTTTAAACTGTAATTAGTGTCTTTATAGTCCAGTCCTGCTGAGTGAAAAGACTGAGTGAAACAGGGGGAATAACCCTTCTTGTACCCTATTTCACATAACAAACACTTTTTTTCAGTACTGAATTTGGTAAATGACTCAGTTAAAAATGAACAGATCACACAATTACGAGTCACTGAGTTATATCATACACAGCAGAAAGTGTACATAAGTATACATCATTCCTCTTAAATGTTTATAGATCATGCATCACACTTTTAACCATTTATAGCTATTTTGTTGTTAATGTTGTAAAACGTCCACAGGATGTTATATAAGATATAAACATTGTGTCCCCCCCCCCCTCATCTGCAGACGCTGGAAAATCCTTCCTTCCAAAATAAAGACAGTATATTTCTCAAGGAGCCTAATTATATGTGTTTAAGAAAGGATTGCATTAAATATTAATGCTGAGTTCACACATACAGCAACTTGCAGCAACAAAGCGAATGGAACTGATTCGTTTTCAATGAGAGGTGGCAACTGCCAGCGACTTTAGCAACACCAACAGTAAGTGATTAGATGTGGACGTGTCATGGAGAAAAGTTAAACTGCAAGTATAGAGTGACTATGAATGTCTGAAGACAGTAGAGCGTACCTGGTCAAGCTTAATACTAGTAGTTGCGCCACCCACCGATAAATGCTATTACTATAGCAACCGGTAGTAGGAACGCCTATTGGCCTTCTGGCATCATAGTACAGCAACTGGTAACCTGCTTTGATGAAAAAAAACTTCTCACTTCATGTCAGTAAATTTAGAATTAGTTTAGAATAGAAAAATTCTCTCACATTTTCTCTCTTCCAATTTAATATATTTTTTAACTGCCGAATCAGACAGATTATAATTTATTTGTCAATAATCAATTATGGAATGATGAATAATGCTGCAGTAGATCTTCTTCTCTACTTCAGTCAGATTTAAGACCTTCATTTGTTTAATTTTCAGGGTCAATTATATTCATGTAAATGTTGTAGGATGTTTTAGAAAGGATGCACAATTGTCTAAATTGCTGTACATGGACTTGCATCCGATTACCCGTTTCATTCTCTTCCTCTCGCCCAGCTTCTCTCTGCATCTATATGAATTAAACCCAAGCCTTGTCATACCAGAGGTGTTAAAAATGATTAACAGCTGCACAGGCCTCGACTCACAAAATTAAAAAGATATATTGTGTTAGATTAACGGTATAGATATGGACAGGCCTTCAGAGCTATGGTCTCACTCATCATTATCTCCTTCACTCTCTTCCTCTCTCTGTCCTCATCCATCCACCCCTCCTCTCTCTATGGGCCAGACATGGAAAAACAGCTTGGGCTTGTAGTCTTATCTCCAATCCCTTGTACAACATGACTGTTTGAATCCCCTCTGTAGGAATCAGCGTTATATATATTTATATGCACATACAAAAAGTAGTCATACATAAGATGTACGTACCTACTTTAAGCCCACCCTCATGCATCACTGAAAAGGCTCTGGAAAAGCTCTGGAGAGTGAACAGATTATCACGAATCAATTTTTTCCCCATACTGACCTTTTCAAATTTTCAGGGATGAAAATGTCATTGCTAATATCATGTTCATCAAGGATATCGCATTTAAATTTTTGTGGAAAATGGATGCAGATTTGACCACAACTGTATATGCACTGTTGTGGAAGTTTTGAGGTTCGAGAGAATTAAAGCATAAAAATATCACACCAACAGGCACGGGCAAGAGTATAAAGGTTTTCACGGTTTATTGTTTTCAGCTTTGCAGAAGGACCCAACACTCTACGTGTAAAATCAGAGAGGAAGGGCCACCATTATTGATAACACCAGCATTTTATAGACAGGAAGAAAATAAACAGGACATGTAAAACCAAAACATCATCCACCATTGGCTTAGAAGCATCGCCTGTTCATCTTCTGACCAAGCTAATCCCACGGGAACAGAAAAGGTCTCATGGGAAAGCTCTGATTAAATGCAGTTTTAGAAAGAAACAACTGAAATCTCTAGTCACAATAACTACCAGCCATGGGAAATACAGAAGCCTAGAAGGACAGATTCATGTGTTCTTCTCTAAAGTAAAAATTTCCACTACAGCACTCACTTTATATTAGAAACACATGTACACATCCTTATTTGTGTTATTAACCAATCAGCCAATCATGTGGCAGGAAAATAAATACAGATAGCACTTTCTCCTCTGTTCGTTGTATGTGTGTATATTAAAAAAAAAAAAAAAAATCATAAACTTTGAACAATCTTTTATGCTCATGGTATTTTAAGTCTGTAACCTAGTGGACCACAGTTAATGTATTCAATGATTAAGACTTAAAAGCACTTTTGTACATCGCTCTTGATGGCGTCTGCCAAATGCTAAATGTAAATCAGAAAGGGATCAAATGTATCCTGCCTCGATGCACGATGACACCTGAGATAGGCACAGGCTCCCTGTGACCCGAGAAGTTCGGATAAGCGGTAGAAAATGAATGAATGAATGAATGAAAGGGATCAAATGTGATCAAGTGGCTTTTTGGTTCTTGTAACATTTGAGAAACTTGTGGATATTTTGCACAAAACATTCTATTCAGAATGCTAAGGAAAACAGATAATGAGAGGTCAGAGAAAAACAGATAGTCAGGTTTAACTTAAAGGAAGTCTAGCTTACTCTTTACAACTGCGGTCAGCAGAATAGCATCTCGAACTTTTTCTTTATCAAATTTAAATAAATATCTAAAAAGTTTTTAATAAAAGCCAACCAAGCCTAAAAATCTGGAAATCAAACATTCATGAATCCAGTGTGAATAAATACAGACTGTACAACCTTTCATACCTCTGGAATACAAGATTTCTATTCTCTGGGCTCTTCTCTGCTCTAAATATATTCTGAAAGAAAAAAAAGCTAAAATGAGATCAACACGTACCCAAATTTTGTCTGATTATAATGTTCTTAAACTGAAGTACCTAAAAATCCTGCAGACTTTAGGATCTTCCATCTTGTTCCTTTTTGTTATTTGTAAAAATGCACGTACTGATCTACTGTATATTAGCTGTACATCAGGCACTAATGGTGATCTTAAATCTACCCACTTCTTGTTACTACCTGTAATTGCTGACACACATTTGCGTCATTCAAGATAGTTAATTTTAACAGCAAAATAAATCTCAAATGTTGAAAAACAAGCAAAGGAAAAATACAAGAGCTTTTTTCTGAGTAACAATTAACTGCAAAGACTGGTTCAGAGTGCCCATGTTGACCTGTGCCTACTGTGCCTACAATGTCCATTAGAACTGGACCTTTGAGCAATAGAAGAAGGTGGCCTGGGCTGATGAATCATGAATCCGGCGATGGGCAGTCTGACCGGTCTGTGGCTACGCAGCCTCATACACAGCAATCTCTGATGCACTGTGTGTTCTGACACATTTCTATTATAGCCAGCATTAACTTTTTTAGCAATTTGTGCTATAGTAGCTCTTCTGTTGGATTAAAACAGATGGCTAGCTTTCACATCAGTGAGCTTCGGGTGCCCATGACCTTTTCACCGATTCACCAGTTGTCCTTCCTTGGACTACTTTTGCTCAGTACTAACAACTCTGTCATCTAGCCATCATAATTTGACCCTAGTCAAGGTCACCCAGATCCTTTACACTTTTTCCTGCTTCCAACACATCAACTTCACCACCTGACTGTTTAACTCCTGGCTAATTTATCCCACCTTTGACAGCTGCCATTGCAAGAAGGTAATCAAATGTTATTCATGTCACTTGTCTCTGGTTTTAATGTTATGGCTGATTGGTATCTGATTCAGTCAGGCTTCCTTGTGTACTGTGTATTTTATTATTTTGAGTTTCCCTCGTTAACATTCTACAAGTTGAAATCCAACTGGGAGTGAGAGCTAAAAGGCCACACTAACTATATGAATCAGTTTCACATGCCGGCATTTGTGAAAAACACAATTATCACCCAGACAGATGAGTGATGGTATGGGGTCTTCGATCCAAAAAACAAAACACACACACCAAAAAAAAAAAAAAAAGGTTTGAGATGCTCCCACTGATGAAGTCATATTTTCTTTTCCATTTAATCAGGCACAAGTATTTAGAAACAAGCATTTCTCTATCTGGATGAGACCAGCCAAGTTTGGCTGCATTTAAAGAAACAGTTGATGTGAATCATACACAATGAATACATATAAGAATTGGACATTTTGTGTATGCAAATTTCATGTATGCCCAAAAACATTTATTCATATATTCATTTTCTACCGCTTATCTGAACTACTCGGGTCACGGGGAGCCTGTGCCTATCTCAGGCGTCATCGGGCATCGAGGCAGGATACACCCTGGACGGAGTGCCAATCCATCGCAGGGCACACACAAACACACACTCTCTCATTCACTCACACACTACAGACAATTTTTCCAGAGATGCCAATCAACCTACCATGCATGTCTTTGGACCGGGGTAGGAACAACACACACAGAAGGCAGAGGTGGGAATCGAACCCCCAACCCTGGAGGTGTGAGGCGAACGTGCTAACCACTAAGCCACCGTGCCCCCCAATTGTACATTTTGTGTATGCAAATTTTATGTATGCCCAAAAAAATTAGCTGAACACAGGGTACCTCAGTAGTGTGGGAAACATCTAAACCCAGATTTTATTTAATCCAATTTGAGAAAGTAACAGCAGGGTTACTTACAAAGAAAGCCTTTTTGTCAAGTACCTCCAAAAAAAAAAAAAAAAAAAAAAAAAAAACCAAGCCAAATACTGTAATGAAGGGGAAAAAACATACAAACATGAGACCTCAATACTGAATCTGTTTTTTTTTTTTTTTGCATGGTCTTCTCTTTTGATCTAGAAACAGAGAGTTCTACTGAATAGATGTTTCCTGTATGGAGTATTGGTATTCCTCCGCTGCTGAGTTCACTGACTAGGTCAGAAACAATCAGGGTGCTGTGTCTTATTCACTAGAGCTCAAAGGCATGGCTTCACATTCTGGTGTGAATATGCCCTTTCCAAGCGAGATATGCTGATTTGGGATCGTTTTGATCTTCAAATGCTAAGCAGGCTTGAGAAAATGAAACTGCTCCTAGATGTGAATGACAAGGCAACTGAATGTAATTTATTTGCTTCAATAAACCCAACACTTAGTGTGTAAATCAATAGTAATGGTTGTCAAAACTATTTTACGATACCACATCTTGTTTCCATTTGGCCATTATACAGTACCTACCTGTGTATAGGTTTTAGGATGAAATAGCACCATATTCCTACAAACACATTTTTAATCTTCTCACCACACTCTTCCTGGAGACTAAATGCCTTTAGGGGTCTTTGGTTTGTCAACATGTGGAAACCCTTAAAGATTCCCTTAGAGTAACAGAGCAAAGAAACCTTTAGAGAGCAGGATGGATTTTGATTTTATAAAATAAAAAAAAAAACCTACCCTTAGAGATTAGTGACCCACAATGTCACACAATTTCATTTCAGGTCTTTTAAAGAGTTCTTTACTTGGTAGTGAGTTTCCAAAATGGTTCCTTTTCAAGCAACAGTGGCTTATTGAATTACATTTTAAAACTGAAGGCAAGTACCTTCCATTTTTGCAGAAACACATGTCTTGTAAACTAAATGTTTCTAAAATCTACAAATATAAAATAAAACTTGAACAGTATAGTATCCAAGGACACGATTTCCCCCTTGCTTTTCTCACCCACCCGCTAGCTATCCGCTATCCCAGAACAACTGCTAAACAGGGAGGAATGGTAGGCTAAGTCATGAATCACGGCAGCATAACATACTGTACCCATGCCCACTTCTGCATACATTAGCTCACAGACGTCGATAATTGGCTAGTATTGCTGTGACTATCTCTTCCGTCTCACATAAACAGCATATCCAAATGTGTTGCCCTGGCTCTTGGATGAGGTACACAGTGTAGAATGTCATCAATGTCAATGTCAGTAATGTCAATGTCAACATTTCTTATTTAATATTTAATGATGTTGAATATTTACTACATTTTCAGGTTGTACTTGTACTTACATTTTATTTAGATTTCCCTCATAAACTCAATTACGCACCGGATATCTCCAAACAAGTAGTATCCTCATTATAGCTTTAGCATAACGGATGATTATTACTGTAGTAAACCTACAGTGACCTCCTTTGCTACCTTTGGTCAATCAATAACCTGTTTCTTTATTGAATTTAACAAAAAAAAAAAATCTTTTAACATTTTCCATGGTCTGTATAATGTAGCGCCACCGTGCATGACCATATCTAGCTATTTCACTAGGCCATGAAACAATAGCTAGATACACACAAACAAAAACAATTAACACAGTCATCTATCTTTCAGTGCGCACTGCCTTTGACTTAATCACATCAACACCTTCAAATAACAGTCCAGGAACAGTTCTATAGTCTAACAATGCTGCATGTCATTCTGTCACTGCAATCATTTTCTCTGTGCTAATTGGAATTGGTGTAAATAGGTTATCATAAGCTTGGAAGGAACGTCGATATGTTGGCAGAGTAGTTTTGGTATATTTTGCCAATCTTCCACAAGAGCCGCAATATTTCTGATATATGAAGGTGCCAATTCTCTCAATTCCAGTCATTGGTCCACCTCATTCATCATTTCTGTAGTAAAGTTGATAAAAGAATGAATTTGTAAGTGGAAGTTATTTTGAAAACTGTCTACACCAATTAAAGACATGTTATTTAGTAGTGTAACAGACCCTGACAAGGCCAAAAACCGAAGCCAAATTACAGAAAAGGTGAATTTGAGGTGAATTACTGTAAAATGACGGGAAAAACATAGAGGGGAAAAAAGATATACAGTATACAGTGGAGCTACATGATTATGGATGCCAAGTATGAAGCTGGTTATTACATACAACGCTGTAGGGCTCGTTCGTCACTTGGTCTTGGTCCTAAAGTGTTTCATTCCATTAGAAAAAGTTAAGCTAATTGAACCTAATAATAGATGCTTTTGCCATAATAGATGTCACACATCCAATTTCTGTAGCACTTATCCTACAAAGGGCTGTAGTGGACCTGAAGCCTATCCCAAGGGACTCGGGTTACAAGGCAGGAGACACCCAAGACAGGATGCAAACCCAACCCATTCACACAATAAGGACAATTTGACAGCCTACAGTAGATGTCTTCAAAATGGTGTAGGAAAATGGAGAACCGGGACGAAACCCCCAAAGCACAGACAAACATGAAACCCTTAGGCCTGAAGATGCGAGGCAAACCACTAGCTATCGTAGCCCCAAGGGGGCTTTTTAAATTTGACACTGTGCATTTGTGTGCTATTACAGGTTGCACACTGAGGGCGGTTTACTGGTCCTTCACTGTTTTTTAGAAAGCACTTGGCCAGTGTCATGGAGGATGTGGAGTCTATGCCAAGGAACACTGGGTGCTAAGCAATAATACACACTGGAAGGAACAACTCTGCATCCATGGGTACCATGCACACACATTCATGTTTAAGGGGGGAAAACAGGTAGAAGAATGTTTTGGAAGGTCAGGGTGCAAACAGGGAAAATCCAAAGACAACTACTTTGGATATAAGGAAAACACAATGGGGACCCAGAATCAAACTAGAGACCCTGGAGCTGTGGGCATGGCAACACCATTCTCCAGTCTACCATGTCGACATGCATACATTCTTGTTTAAGTTTACACATGGAACTTGATCCAAGACTCATGTTAGCCCAAGGCACAGCAATTTGTGAAAAAATTATGTGGGTCCAGAAGGATGCATTTCTATACAGCAGTGATTCTACAGTATGAATACAACACTAGATCACCATGGGCTGAACTCCTGGAGGTCCACCTGGAACAAAACAAAAAATGTGCATGTTCCTGCGATCTCAGTAGGCTGGACTTATTACAATTGTTAAATATTGAGAAAATGAAGGTCACTGAATAGTTCTTTATTGAAAACACAGCAAGGTTATTAGTGTGAGCTTGCTGGCTTTGTGTACTGTCTACTTAGTTGGGATTTTGAGAGGAGGAGCTAGAGTGCTGTCTCTGAGAGCCTTCATTTTTCTTTGTCTTCTATCAATTACTTTAGACAATCTAAAAAAAGAGGTTAAAAATAACACACTATGTCCATTATTCACTTCTTTACTTAATCCAATCAACCCAGTTCAGTTCAGACTACGCATGTCAGAGACAAAGGAAGTATAACTAGGCATTTCTTTTTATCCACCAAAGAACAAAAGATGTCTGTATTTAGGAATGATGTCATGAAGGACTTTAATTTTATTAGATTGAGTTCAGGGGGTCATGAACAAAAATGTACAACACAGCCTTCCCTCATTTGCTTTACAGTGTGGTGAGTGATGTACTTTCTTGTGTAATGGAATTAACAAGACTCCATGCCATGTGCTGTTACTGATAGCAAACGCTGCTGATTTGTATTTTTCTCTCTCGTTATGCTATCTGTTCTCAGAATACAATGGACAGTGAAAACAAGAGAGAGAAAGTACACTCTCCCTGCCAGGGTTTGAGTTGAGATTAAATTTCAGTTTTGCAAGTTTTAGAAGTTTGGTTGAATGAAATGTGCCAGCAAAAATTCACTCTTCCAAGAGGGTTCCTTAAATACCAAGTTACAGAAAGCTGAAATCATTTCATCATTCTGCTCTGTCGAGATACTGAGCCATTGTGAACTTTCTCTAAGTCTGAGATTTCACTGTAATGAGTGTCCTTGCTGTAATACATAGAATACATTCATTTTAATTTTGGCAGCTAATTTGGACTTAATTAATTAATAAAAAAAAAATAAAGAAAGATTGTCAGTCATTGTGCTCTTAATATTTGCACAGTCTAGATTACGTTAACAAACAAACAAACAAACAAACAAACAAACAAACAAACAAACAAACAAACAAATAAATAATACTTTACTATATATTCCTAAAAGTATTTGGACACCACTTACTGTATAATGCAGATTTGAACTCCTTAATTCCAGTTAAGGCCACTCACTTCTTCTGAGGATGACCCTACATGAACATCCTGGAGACATATGGGATTACTGTGAATAGCATTAATTAGAAATAATGGCGTTGGATTGCAATCGCCACAAACAGGTTTGCACTTAAGTCTCCATCAGTGAAGAGTTGATAACAAGACTGACTTCATGTTAAAATCTCCCTCATTAGGTTTAAATTTAAGATTATAATTTGAGATTAAAATGAATGTTAAAGCTACAGCATTCAAATATTTTAGAGAATTTATGCTCCTAGCGATATGTCAATAGTTTGTGCTACTGTGCCACTGTGTACAAAGAAAGGTCAATAAAGACATAGTTGATGAGTTTGTTGTGGAGGAACCGGAGTGGCTTCCACAGAGCCCTGACCTCAACCCCACTGAGCAGTTTCAGGATGGATTGAAACATCAATTCTTATACAGCCTTCTCCTTTATCCCTGCTCATTCAGGCGACTGTCAGTCAAATCACTCAATGTGTGTGTCAACTCATGTGGCTACACAAAACCAAGCACGTCAAGAACTTTAGTTCATTTTCACCAAATATTGGAATAGGGAAAATGTGATCTGTAACATTGACCAAGCCTTGGGTTGTTTTTGAGTACTTCACTAACATCTTGAGATTTAAATATAAAATCTATAAAGGTTTGATATGATGATGCTAAACCACAGGGCTCAATGTATCCACTGATTGCTGTTCTTGGCTTGATAGGAATGAACAATTTGTAAATTTGGAGATGATTTTGTGCTCATCACAGTTGTAAATAGTTAGATTTTGTGTTCTAGTCAGTCTAGCCATACCTTCTGCACCAACTGCTGCTCACTGGATGGGTTTTGCATCATTCATTCATTCATTTTCTACCGCTTTTCCGAACTTCTCGGGTCAGGGTGAGCCTGTGCTCAGGCGTCATCGGGCATCAAGGCAGGATACACCCTGGGCGGAGTGCCAACCCATCGCAGGGCACACACACACTCTCATTCACTCACACACTACGGACAATTTTCCAGAGATGTCAATCAACCTACCATGCATGTCTTTAGACCCTAACCCTAACCCTAACCACACACACAAGGTGGAGCCTGGAATCGAACCCCCAACCCTGGAGGTGTGAGGCGAACGTGCTAACCACTAAGCCACCGTGCCCCGGTTTTGCATAAATTAATGTAAAATCTAAAAAATCAGAAGGTGTACATGTGTATTTATAAAGTTGACCTGAAAGTGTTTTTTTTTTTACATTTCCCAAGATTTCCTTTTTTTTAAAGTACACTTGTAAAGCTTATACTCTACACTTTAAGACATTTCAAAATGGTTAAACTTGGAAACAAAATTTTGCCTGAAGCCATAAAAATTTGAGGAAACTCAACTGGATAAGTTTTGCTTTAACTCAAAAGTCATCAAGACTTGACAAAAGTCATGGATTTCTTAAAAACTTGTAAATTTCAGTTCCCTACCAAAGCTTGTCATGACAATTGGTGCTAAAGAGAAGAAATACATGTATGTTCATAGAACTTAAGGCTTTTAATTGCTAAATAAAAGACTGCTGCGTATTGCTGCTCCTAATAATGTGGATACGGGGAGAACATGCAAACTCCACACACACAAGGCGGAGGCGGGAATCAAACCCCCAACCCTGGAGGTGTGAGGCGAACGTGCTAACCACTAAGCCACCATGCCCCCAAAATAAATACATAAATAAATAAAATAAAATAAATATCTGGCTATTAATAATAATAATAATAATAATAATAATAATAATAATAATAATAATAATAATAATAATAATTTTTCTTAACAAAATGAAATCTTTAAAACAGGTCATAAAGTGCTAAAAATGTGCTTATTAATATTTTGATTATATAAGCCTACTTCTTAAACCCCTTTTGGCTTGCTGTATATGTAAAAATGCATCCCAAAAATAAAAAGTAGCATGGGATATCAAAGGATCTGAAGAGACACAATCTGAATGCACCCATAAATCCTTGAACGCCTCTGCAATTTGAATATTGCATGAACCATACAGCTATACAGTGCACCCATTCATATCCTTTTACAGAGGAGGAAACCTACAAAGCCTAAGTATTCTGCTACAACCGCTCCGCTTCATGCCGAATAGATACACAATGCTTCAAATGGAAACAGATCCATCTAATGCAACGTCTCCCTGCAGTCCTGCTCCATTGATCATTTCAACTTGGTACCATTTTTATTAGTTGTATTAAATGTAGCCATACATACATATTTCATTCTCTGCTTTCCCAGATGTAATTCGAATCCATCGTGGATCTATATAACGCAGGGTAATAATAGAAGAACATGTTCCTTTTATTTATGTTTATGAAAAGCAGGACATTTGCATAGTGCCTTTCAACGACATTTATTGCACACACAGATACAGCATCGTTGCAGCTACATGACAGTAATATGTTATGCGTGTGCCGTGTGTATACTTCCTAAATCTAGGTTTGACAGGGGAAAATAAAACGTCTTTTGATCTTCCTGAAAAACTGGGAGTATGAATTGAATGTGCACTTTAAAATCTGATGTATGAGGAGTAAAATATTTATACTTTACTGCAGTCTACAGAGTGAAAGCCCCATTATAATTAATAAGGTTCGTTTTAAGCCCGCCGTGCATGGCGTTGAAATCATGTAATAAAACTCAACCTCGGGCCACACTAAACGACAGTTGTATTTGGTTAGATATTTTTGTTGTTGGCTTGTACACACACACGTTTTCTGCTATGAGAGCTACAGTACAAGCTTCTGTTGATAAGTCAAAGACACGATAGTGCAATTTACAACAATCCGTCTTCTGTGTTCATGCACGAGATGTCATGCTCGTGTCAGTCAACATAACAACCGTTCATGCAAAGTACATCAGTGGATTAGAAATGGCATTAAAGCCAAGTAGAAATAGCTCACTTACGTAAAATTCCTAATATAGAAGCAAGATTTCGTGTGAGTAAAAGATTTACTTAAAGACTTTGTTGTAAACAAATCTGTTCATCAGTATAACAAAAAATTGGTTCTTTTGGTCTCACATTTGAAACTATTCCAATCTTTAAGTCACAAGCAAGCAATTTTACATAACATGGGGAGTTAAAGTTAAGGATCCGATTAACAGGGTTTTTTTTTTCATATTAGCTCATTCATAAAATAAAATTTGCAGATAGATAGATAGATAGATAGATAGATAGATAGATAGATAGATAGATAGATAGATAGATAGATAGATAGATAGATAGATAGATAGATAGATAGATAGATAGATAGATAGATAGATAGATAGATAGATAGATAGATAGGCAGGCCAGATCATTAGTATGTGATTTTCTCTCTTTATCAACACTATTTGAAGGCCCAGAATTAAAATTAATATATAATTCAGAGAAAACAAGGATATTGTGTCAAGAGGTATTTTTTCTAGTCTTTCAGTCTTCTATTCACTATTACACAACTTTAATATGCAATATGGAGAAAGAGATAACTCATCCATCCATATTAAACATAAACAAACTAGACGAACAAATTTAGTTTTTCACACCCATCTCATTTTGTATGATACGATTCAGTTCAGGTTTCTAATCAGGTCTGATAGAACTCTACTGTATAAGGAACAAGTGATTAAAAAGCAGTCCATGGTGAAATATGATAGATGATGGTGTCTGTACATTTACATTTACATTTTCAGCATTTGGCAGATGCCCTTATCCAGTGCAACTAACATTATCTCATTTTTATACAATGGAGCAATTAAGGGTTTAAGGGCCTTGCTCAGGGGCCCACCAGTGGCAGCCTGGTGGACATGGGATCGAACTCACAACCTTCGAATTGGTAGCCCAACACTTTAACATTGTACACATTGGTAAGCGCATGACTAGATGTTTTAAATGAAGTTCAGAAATAAAGTTAAATGCACGAGAACACAATGCAATTTTAGGATACTTGAAATACCTGGGTGAAAATATAAAGTGTTCACGTAAATGTAATTCTGAATTATCTTCCATATTATTTTATTTGAATAATAAAATAATCCATTTTATGAGCAATAAAAATCTGTTGGGTTGACTAAAATAGCTACATCCTTGTCTCACATTTTCTCCCACATTGAGTCACTTTATCTTTCAAGAGTTCTGTAATACATGGCAGGTGGAGGAAGGAAGCGGGTGTGTAAAATTGAGGTGTTCTTTGTTACACAGAGCCCAAGAAACTTAAAATGACAGGGCTTTCAGTGGCATATGCAAATGCAGTCATTTAAGTAGGCCCAGATCAAAACAATAAGGAACATGAACTATAATTTGCAACGAAACAAAACATTGCACAAGAAACACAGGAACCGTAGGGGATAAGCAGATGAACTAATTAAGGTCTAAATATGGAACAGGTGCACATATTTAGGGAACAAGGATCAAAAAACAAAACATGGGCACGTGGCGAAAGAGACGAAAGCACGAGGAACGTCAAGGATAAAGAGGCAGACTAAATGGTGTGTTTCGTGACTGTGTAGTCAGCCATCATTGTGTTAGACTGTATGTGTGCATGAGACCCTTGAGGATTTTAATGCAAAGAAGTTAATGCAAAAATCATGCAAACTGCAATATTTGTAAGTGCTTGCAATTACCGCAGATTTGGGACGAGACATGACGTGTGACATCACAACACGCATTCAGCTAAAGCTCTCTTCAATTCATGTGCAACCAACATGAGTCATAAAATAATCATAAAATACATCATACAATAATTACATATGCTTTTTCAATGGTAGGAAAAGAATCCTGTGCTTGCAAATTAACCAATGAAAAAAAACATGCAATCTGCTTCACAGATTTTTTAAAAAAGGCTGCAAAAAAAAAAAAAAAAACTGCAACAATCACGAAATACTGGACTGATGTCCTGGAGTGATGAATGTATCCTGCATGCTACGAACTCTGTCAATAAGACCGTACATATGTGATTGATTTTACATGCTGAATATATATTTTTAAACTTCTTTTTTTTTCATTGCAGAATTACTAAGAAAACTAGTCACTTTTATTATAGTTTGATTGAACCAATTCATTATCGTATTTTATATCGAAACTGCAGGTTGCACCAATTTGCCATCATTATATTCCAAGATACATTCATTCTGATGTAAACCATGTAAATAGGCACTCTTAGAAAGAGAAAAACCTTGACCAGGATAAAGCAGTTCCTCAAGAGGCACTGATGAAAGAAAGAAAAGAGCAATCAGCGAAGCATACCTAATCATGTTTCATTGTTTATTTATTGTAATATTTACATAATTGCCTATTCTGTCTTCGTTGTCAGTGGTAGATGAAATAATGGACCTCAAAACAACAGACCTCTTCCTCAGACGCTTATTCTTTCAAGTCCATACTTCTCTAGAAAATCAACATAAGTGGGTAAGCTCAATTCCATCGGTATGAATTAACTTTTGATTAAAACCAAACTCTCCAAACACGTCGGCTCATTTACATGCTCTGGGAGGACAACGAGTGGCTTTGAAATTGACCCCTCGTTCTTAATTGGTCCTTGCAATTACGAGGAGAAGAGCCTTAATGAACCCTTAACATTTCATTAGCCACACACTGCCTTATCTTAGTGACCTGAGAGAAAGCCCACAAATCTGATAATTGTGGAAAACATAATTGAGTGTCTTATAAATAACAAAAACCATCTGTTGTTCTGTGGCACTTTCAATATTCACTTTGAATTTATCTTGCTAAAAGATTTCCACACTACAACGTGCAATTGCATCAAACCTTTTTGGCCACATGAGTTTGGTTTCAAGTTTTATATTTGAACTGTATGCCTCCTGATCTGTACTGCAGGTCACTTTTGACTAAGGATCAGCATAGCAGATGGAAAAATGTAAATTTCAAGAAGAATGAAAGTGTTAATTGGAGACATATAAACACTTGCTAGAAGGTTTCACAAGAAATCTGGTTAAGACTTCCTGTTCAGAGACTACTTTGGTTTAAATGAGGCTTCACATTTGTTTAGATTTTGGGAAATCAAACCAACCAAAATACACATCTCTAGCTGAGACCAGTTCTGAGCTTAGATACTGTAGGAAGATCCTTAGTAGTATCCTTAGTATTGAATAGTATTATTACTGAAGGCAGCAGCTAGAGGTAGTTAATTCCTCAAAAACTGCATTATAAAAGGTCAGAGGTAAGACAAGTAGGAATTGTTTGAAATCGTTTTGGTGATGTAATATGATTAATGAAATCATGGTGTGTTAGTTTTTGCTCAAATATCTTTGTCTGTATTTGAGCAGTTTATTCTGTACCTGATGTTTTAAAGATATCGATCCATGTTCCTGATTTGAACACAAGGGTCACTGCACACACAACCTTGCACTAAGTAGAATAAAAAGCCTTTATTTGTTACATATATATTACAGCACAGTAAAATTCCTGTCTCTGCATATCCTAGCTTCTTAGGAAGCTGGAGTCAGAGCACTTTGCTCAAGGGCCAAAGAGTGGCAGCTTGGCAGTACGAGGGCTTGAATCCCTCGCCTTCTGATCAGTAACCCAGATTCTTAACCCTTAAACACTTTCACATTCTGTCAGAAACCCAGAGCATTAACCATTGACCCACCACATTCTGGTCAGAAACCAACCATATAAACCAGCCTTAACCATATAACTCCCAACTTTCTGATCATCAACCCAGCAATTTTAACCACTGAACCCCTGACCTTCCTCACAGTAGGCCATAGCCGTAACCCCTGAACCCTCACCTTCTGATCGGTAACCCAGAACCATTTTCACCAGTAATCCAGAACCTTGTATGTGTTAAGAATTCATGTCCAAAGACGCTTGAAGAGTACAATATCCGCCATGTGTACACAAGATCTAGTTCACCACATAATTCACCAGATACCAGTAAGCCAATAATGTCACAAGGACCGAGATTCAGGACGCAGTGGAAAGGTGTTCGGAGGTACCGCTGCATTCACATCACTGGCAAGGATGGTAGAAATGTTGCAAGATAACCTGGAAACATGCTTGATATTTTGTCCTCTTGCCTAGCTACAGTATAGACTATAGTGATCATTTCCAGTATGCCAACCTTTGCTTATAACAGGGACGCCCTGCCCGAGAACACTAAAATCTGCAATTTGTCGACTTGGCTTTGGAAAAGAGGTCCTACTGTGGTCTTACAGCCTTGTTGAACCTTTCCCAGATCTAGCTTAATGCTTCCAGATGCAGATGCCAATCCCTTGGCAGTCCATGCCATCTCAGGAGTGCATCAGTTGAATCATTGCACAGGCAAGGGAAGTCTAATAAGTCATGGATAGCCATGGATGGTCCAATATGCTTGAGTCTGCAAGGTATAGAAAGGCAATTGATTTGTTGTCTTTGAATCAGTAACAAATAGAGTCCTTTCACAAGCTGTTACTTTGGTTTTACTGCTATTTTAAAGTTACTGAAGAATGAAGCATTTCATTATTCCAAAAAATTGTAGAATTGTACTCAAACATAGAGTATCTGGAGTTCATTATTCCAAATTGTTTGTGCTCTGATTAGACACATGTTCATTTCTTGTTCTTGTTACCAAATATGTTTGCAATGTTCCAGTGCATGATATGATTTAATATTTCAGATTTAGTAATTCTCCAAGCGTATTTAGACTTTTTAAACTGAGTAACTGAGTCTGTTTGTTTGCTCAGTTATTTCCTAATTGGGAAAATAAATTATGTCCTTGGATGCCTGTCGTGATTTGTTTTGCCGGCTGATATCAAACACATTCCGAGGAAATCCATGTGAACATGAGCAGAACATGTGCAAAAACTCACAGAGAGAAACCCAAACCCAGGATCGAACTGGTATCCCTTTAGCTGTGAAGTCCATTATGACCACCATACTGCGTAAATTAAAACCAGAATTAAGTGAAGTATTTGTTTTTAATATCCAATATATGTAAAATTTGAGATTATTTAGACTTTTTTTTTTTTGTACCTGACATCAAAATCTTGTATTTTATAGAGGCATGAATCTGCTTGACATACTTTAACAGACAATAAACCTATGGCTAAGAATCATCACTTGGGCCAGATTGCTGCATTTACAATCTACTACGTTTTAAAAGAGATTTAGTGCATTTTATCAGAAGGTCATGTCATTCGTGTGTGTGTGTGTGTGTGTGTGTGTGTGTGTGTGTGTGTGTGTGTGTGTGTGTGTGTGTGTCTGTGTGTTTACATGTGCTTTGTCTGAGCTTTGTCCTTTCAATGAAATTCATTTATAGTGTGTCAAGACAGACAGGTGACAAATTAAAGAAAAAGCCAGCACAAACAACCTTAGAAAGGTGTTAGGTCACCTGAGCCACCAGAACAGCTTCAATGTGTGATGGTGCAAAATTTCTGAAGTACCAGGCACTGTAGTAGAACAGCCTATTCCCATCAAGAAGGAAATATATATCGTTATAGGATTAAGGTGAGCCATCAAAATAAATTTTTCAGCAGTTATAAGCCGGATTGTAGTTCATTAACATGTAGTTTAATCATTCATTCATATATTGTTGTATATTATTATAATGGGAAAGTTTGTGGAAAAGTACAAAGGTTCTCTGTAGGGTTGGGAACCAAGAACCGGTTCTTATTCTTATTCAGAACCGGTTCTGTTTTTTAACAAGAACCGGAACCGTGCGGAATTTTTAAGTTTCGGTTCCAAACGCGGTTCCGATGCGATGACGGGCAAAGCGCTGGGAGAGGTCACTTTGTCTTACCTCATGAATATTAATTGTGCTGAGGTTCGCTTTGTGTTAAACATGTCTAGAAAAAGTCTAAAGTGTGGATTCATTTCCAAAGCTACAACAATGAAGCAAATCTCCCCCCTCTGAGAGGGTTTTCTCCACAGCTGGAGACACAATAAGCCAGGAAAGGTCTCTGCTCCCAGAGAAAGCAGACATGTTCATTTTTCTTCAGAAAAATTGCTAACTGTTTTGCTAAGTTGTAATTCTGGATGTTAAATTGTGATTAATAAACACAAATGGAATTGTTTAAGTATTGTGCATTATTTTTCATATCTCTTTTATTATGGAATCAGAATCAGAACCGGGAATCATAAGGCAGAACTGGAACCGGAATCGGAACCGGAAAATTTCTTTTGATACCCAACCCTAGTTCTCAGTGATGAAAAGTGGCATAATACTGAAAGAAAGACCAGAATTTGTGTGCGCTGATCAACGTAAGCCCAAAAAGAAAAAAAATAATAACTGTAATGTTATTTATATTAAGAAAATATGTTGCACTGATGTACAAAAGCACAACACAATATAACTGATACAATTCTGATTCTCACTTGATTTAAATAATAAATCTGAATATGACATTTATTTGTAAGAACCAATATTCTGTCATATGTGATGATCTGGTTCTGAAAGCACTGAGAGAAAGGGGTTTGAATGACACGCCACGCTCCGCTTTGAAGCCGAGGACGCCCTGAAAATAAACAAAACATGGCATGTATTGCTTCTTTGAATAACAATTTTAGGAGCCAAGTAATAAAGTTAATGAAAAAGCACTAATCATGTGATACACTCATCTATAACCTACTTATATGTCACTTTCAAAGTACTGACACTAGCTATGCATTTGCTATTTGTCAGCACCCTATACAGCAGACTCAGCAGTATCGGTTAAGACTTAACACACTACACTTACACACACACTAATTTAGTAGACGACGACACCGTATAAGCGTACCATGTACTGTAGGTGTCCATTGTAAAGTCTGTTAAACTGATGTCTGTTAATACTCTCTTTCAAGATATGTAGCTTATATAATAAACCAACAAAGGACTAACTTGTCTGTCTGAGCTCACTTATAATGTCTTTAATCTATCATGATGAATTAACATCACAAAAACACTCCCTCTTCAGTTGTTCTACTACATCTGGTGGGACATGCAGGCTTGGATAACTAGAAATTAAATGCTTTAGATGCTCTGTGGGAAACCGAGCATGTGGACGGTAATGCAATTTATCTAGTGCCCATTGGACACATTTGGATTAGGTGTTTTTAATTGTCTATCTGAGGAAACGTCATAATATAGTTACGATGCAATATTTCTGCCCCTTGAGGGTATGGTTTGAGGGTAAGAGCTTTGGAAATATGAGCTGGTGAAGGATATTAAACTATTTTAACAGGCTGAGAACCCATTTATGTACTTCCATAGATTCTTTATATGCTGCTCCATACACAAACACAAGTAATTATGATAGTTTACAATCAGGTTTTACATTCCATATGTCCGTTTTTGCAGGTTTTCTCTACGATAGAATTTCTGTTTCCTCTATACCTCTGTATTGTTGCTTTGTCCTGCATTTGTATGTTTGGACTTATATTGCATACAAAGGAAAACCAAAATAACTTGGGTAACCTGAACCTGGCTACTCTTTTTAATCTACATGCTATATTTCACTGTAAAACTAGTAAGATACCTGGCTGTTAGTGAGCTAGATTACTGCTGTACATCAATTAATTTACCTTAATATAACACCTAGACTGATTGGGGAACTTACTTACAGGTTGCAAGAATTAATAAAAAGCAAAAACTTATAAGGAAACACACACTCATGAAATTAATGATAGCAAATAAAATGAAAAGGCTTAACAGAAAATTCAGAGACCACCTGGAAAGTGCAAAGAACTGGAACTTTCGGAATGAACTTGGCAAAAATATTATTCTTAATTGGCTTGGAAATGAACTGCAGGTGTATTCCAGGGAGATGGAGCACTGCACATGCAATGCCAAGGCCAGGACTGTTGGCAAATAGGACATGGAGTTCATTAGAGTCATCCTGGCAGTATCCACAATTGGATCTGCAAAATAATCCATAAAAGTGTATCCATAATTGTAAAGATACCTCCATAACAACTGATTCAGTTTCTTCACCAACCTGTTAGTCTAGGGTGCTCAAGACTATATCAATATCAATATTGCCCCTTTTCCACCGAGGCAGTTCGAGTGCTGGTTCGGAGGCAGAGCCTAATTTAGAACCAGTTCTTTCTGTTTCGACCGCCAAAGCACCGGCTCTGAACCAGGAAAAGTGGTTCTTAAGTAGCACCAAAATGTTGCTGGTCTAGACTTAAGAACCGCTTGCGTCAGGAGCTGGGGGCGGGGCTACTGTTAGCGCATTTGATAATGTACCTTAAGTATACTAATGTTTAATACACTTTTACTTTACCGCAATATGATACATTATCAGCACACATGATAGTAGGTAGCTACATGCTAAGGCTAATTGTGTTAACGATAAAATAACGTTATGTACTTTATCGATTTAGCTGCACGTACACGTTTTATTCGCCGCTTTTGGATGCCAATGTAGGTTCGCAAAGCCATGAGCATTAACAGTAAAGCAACATCCGCCATTGTTGTTGTGTTTGTGTTTGCAGCTGCTGCACTAACTTTGCTGGGAAACGTGACACGTATACAGTGACGTCACACTCGGCGCTGTGATGGCTCTCTAGCCGGTGGAAAGGCAAACCAGTTCTTAGAAGGTTCACCAGTGGAACCGACTTTTAACCAGCACTAGCGCTAGCTCTGAACCAGCACCCGGTTCTTTCCAGTGGAAAAGAGGCATATGATAGGTGAATTACAAAGTGAATTAGGTTCCTCAGTCAAGTAGGCCAAATGGTGTTTGGCCTGGATTCTGGAAGGTCAGAAACAAAGGGGAGACCTGGGCATTTGATGTACCAGCAAAGATACCCCATTTTTAAGTCAACACTTTAATGATCCCTGGAGGAACTTACAGATATTAGACAATTTCAACTGTCTAGGGAACATCCAGAGTAAAAGTTCAGTTTTAAATAGTGTTTGCACTACCCATCCCACATGTGCCCATGTCAGCAATGTAATCCATTACCTTCCTGTGGAGCATGCCACTAAGCACTTCATGAATGATGACTTACTGGTACACTGGGCACTTGCCAAACCATATGGTATTACTAGATACTCTAAAAGCCCATGGCTGTGCAGAAGACAGTATTCTAGTCCCTCCCTCCTCACACCTCCTTTCAGGAATGTGAAGTAGTGACACCTGGAAATAGGTCAATGGCACAGTTCCAGGGCCAATGTGGGGGAAGACTGGTGCCACTCTGGCCTATGAGCTACACTGGCTAAGACAACTGTCTAAACAGTAGGGTGATGAGACGCTCCATTTGCTCACTTGTTCTGAGAAAGATGAGTTTGATCCACCACCTCCCATTCCATGGTGATGGAAAGAGATTTTTGCAATTTAGTTTTTTTTTTTTTTTTTTTGCTATTTAAGCAGGTTCCCTAGTTGGACGGAGAAAGACCATCTGTGGAGAACTTGGTAGTTTCCTATCAAACTTGGCTCCTGTTTTTTTTTTAGCAACCGCAGGCAGTCCTTCATGCAGTAATTGCCACTATACTCGGCTAATTTACACAAAATAACTAATGTTAGTTAGCATATTATAACACATTTCACTACTGGGTAACACAATATAATGACTAACATTGAACAATATTGCCTGCTAATGTGATTACTCTTAGTGACTACTTGAGTAGTATCAAAGCTGCTAACGAGGACATTAACATTAGTTAAGCTGATTATTACGCTGACCATATTTAAATCATAGTACATGTTCAAATACCTCACTTGCTTACCTGTTGCTGTTAAAAGGGCATGTAAGTTTTCTACTCTTTTGTACTATTTAGGAAAAACTATACTGTAAATGTAGTTTGTGGCCAATATTGTACACAGATGGGGAAATAATAATAATCCAATGTACAGTAAAACTGCTCTTCCTGGAAGGCGTACTGCAAATACTGATGATTAAAAAGTACAGAATAAATTTATTGATGTTTTCCCAACTTCCACGTCGGTCAGTTCCAACAATAAGGCTGAATGTCTTATAGCCAGTATCCCACAGTTCTGAGATATGTGGTCAGTTGGCTCTCAACGACTCTCACTACCACTATGAAGGCTTTGAAGGACAAGACTACAAACAAGCTTTTAAGGTGCAGAGATAGACCAAATAATCTATGCTGTAATGCTTTAGGCAAACTGATGATTATGCATTCACGCGATTGCCTCAGAACATCCAGTTTTGATTCCCTGATGATGATGGATTTGATGTGCATCTGAAGGGCAAGAGGAGAAATGAAAAATCGCTTTCCGACAATCAACTCCAAAGGGAAAAAATAATGATCATGCATCATGAAAATTAAATATTATGGGGGAATGATGCAAAACAGCATCTAGGTTCCTGCACTTGGCAGAACCAATGAGACTGAGATGTGTTCTTTCACCCACACTTTTTCTCTATTTTCTCCTGCATTTGTACTTTTTTTGGAGTTTATTTGTGCTAACTTTATAAACTCAAGATTTGAGTACACCTTCCAGGAATTTTCGAAATGATATCCAGTTTCTTAATTTTCTTACCTTGTCAAGCATTGAAGTGTAATTGGAAATTACAGAATGTCAACCCTGTAATCATAACACATAAGTATCACGTCATAGACGAAATTGCCCATTTCCTGTTAAATGATTGAGGCATAATGTAGGTGAATAACACCATTATGTTATTTTCTGAGGATATTGTTATATAGATTTAAAATTTCCTATGGCATGTATTTAAATGTTTTATTACTAAATGGTTATATGTAACTATATTTACTTATATTAACATAATAATGATTAGTTATTAGTCAGAGAGATATAGTTTTGGCCAGGTCAATAATGGAAATATTGAAATGTGGCCAATAATGAAAATGTGTATATTTAGGTAGACCGAAGACAATCATTAGTACTTCTGTCTGTTGACTTTTCGGTTAAAAGAAGAGCTCCAAAGCTACAATCAGCCCAGAAAGCACTTACTTGGCTACCCATTTTCCTTCTGCTTCATTAGGGACAATTTACAAATCATTATTCTGTGCAGCATTTCAAATAAAGAAACAGGTCCAAGCTGGACATATGTCCATCCATCAGGTTTCAGTCAATATAATAAATGTTATTGTCAGCAATATGGCCATTTATTGTAAATGCTATGTTGTTGTTGTTGTTGTGTGTTTTTATTTTTCCTTTTATGAAAGTCACGTTTTGTCCAGTTTTGTTTCATTAGGTTACATTGAAAAACAAGTTCAGTCAATTTTATCCATCACCTTCTGATCCGTGTGGAGTGCTTAGATTTATTCATTCTAACCTGAATACAAGAATAATAATTTCTGTCGGATGTGTATATAATATGTGCTATTAGTTTTGTTAACTCCTCTATTTTTACACCATATTCAGCTGATTGCCTTCTAATAAAACCACCGAGCTGTGGTGACACGAATACAGCGAATCTTAGCTCTAAGAATAAGGAATTTCCCAGAAAGTATATTAAATGTCAATAAAAGGAAAATTGATGCTGTCAGTTCATTTGCAGTCAGTTCTTTAACGCACAGATTCTGCTAAAGATTTCATTCTATTTCCTGTTTATGAAAACATGACAAGAGATTCATTTGATATTGTCAGCACTGATTTTTTTTTTTTTTCCATTTTTATGATCTTACATATTGTTTACTCCTGCATGTATAATGAAGGTTCTAATATATTTGTGTGTATTAAAAGCTATTGGAAGCCATTGAATCGAGCACAGTGAAAGGTGTTAGGTGAAATATCCTTTAGCTACAACCTGATTCAGGGATTATATAATCGAGCCATATTCATTTTCTTGGAAGAAGGGCAATGAAAAGTGGCAAGCCAAATGCTTCATATTGGTTTATTGATGCAATAACTAAGCATAAATACGGGTCTGGCCTTGTCAATTATTTATGCACATCGTCATGGTTACATCCCAGTTTGCTTCCATGGTGATTAAGCAGATTGATTTCAAACAGTGAAGTTTATGACAAGAAATGTAAAGAATTTATTCTCATGTCAGCCAGAAAAAGATTTTCTATGATTTTTCAGTGACATAAACTAAAATCCGAACAAAACCAAAAATAAAACGACATAGTATAGAATTTTAAAAAATCAGAAAAAAGCAAATTACAGTTTTGTTCTTAAGGAAGTATTGTTTATATTAACTTCATACTCTTCATACCACCAAATTTCTCTACATTCATTTGAGAATTTACAACTTAATTGAGTAATCGTCTGCTGTGCAAACTGCATGCTGCAAAAAAAAAAAAAAAAAGTGTACTTGTTTTTTCAAGTGTTTCACTGAATTCTAGGTGGATTTGAGCAGATGAGTGTTGAGTTGTTTGCTTAGAGGCATGGCATGGCATGTATAGCTGTGTAGAAGGTGTTCACATGCCACTAGCCATGGATTTAGACCTGGACCTGTGGGTTCAAGCCTGGAATCATTGATGGGAATTAAGCCATTGAATCTGTACTTTATTTTGATATTAAATCAGCTAGGAGAATGCAGGCTTTCAGTGTGACATGTTTATATCTCTGCTTGGAAAACCTTACACAGAATGTTAGCGGATGATGATGATAACGGCTCCAAATTTTACATGCTTACGAACAAGCACTTGGGGCATCTTAGAAAGCACTTTGAAGACATCTTATAGATTTATGTGAAAATAAAAATCACACTCTAGTAGGCTAAATAAAAAGAGATTTAACTTTAGTATGCAAGCGTGTCACTAGTCATGAATATTGATATTGTTTACACCTGAGATTATGATCCATCCCTAATGAGATGATATTAATCTTATCTAAACTTTTGTATAATAAACTCTTTGTACTATATTTCCTATGTTCTGAAAAAGCTGCTTTGAAACAATGTCCATTGGTAAACTGCTATACAAATAATTTGAATTACTGACAAAATTAAAGTAAAAAATAAATATATATATATATATATATATATATATATATATATATATATATATATATATATATATATATATATATATATATATTTATAATATATTTACAAGATATTGTACATATTTAATATTTAACCCAGTTTACCAAATACTGCAGCTAACAGCATGAAAATAAAGCTGCTTGATTTATTCTAGAATTGGCAGAATGCACTGAAATAAAAAATCTGTATATATTATAGCAATAAAGTGAATAATAAAGAAAAAAGGGGGTTGCCTGGGTGTTCAGGGGTGTGCCAGGGTTTCTAATACATTTTCCGTCAAAACTAATTTTAGTAAAATAATAAACTATTGAAAATGAATATAGAAATTTTTTACTTGCTATTGGAGGTACGATATTAGATAAGTTATTTGGGTACAGTACGAAATACCAAAGGGGAAAAAAAGGCAAAGACATCTGGTTTTCGAGGTATTTGTTGAATATCTTTATTACTAAGCAGGGATTAAAGTTATTTTAAATGTAGTTTTGAATGTCATTTCTTCCCATTAGTGCAATGGTGCACATCAATTACCACAAGCCTAAATGTACTGTATCTTCGGCAACTATCCATGAAATAGCCGTAGTGTTTTAGCCAGTATGATTGCTTTTGCACAGCATGCACATTTTGAATAACCACGCTTGCATTTGAGGCACTCAAAGCAAAAAAAAAAAAAAAAAAAATCATTGGTTTCAAATTGACTTTGGTCAAACTTCAAAGGGGAATTTCAATGAAATGTTAAGATCATTCAGAAAGGCTCACAAAACATTTGCCTAGCTGCGTCCTCAATACTGAGAAACAGCTCATACACTGTATTAGCTGATGTAGGGCTTATAGGGGTTATTAGGTAATGGGTTAAATCTTAAATGTTATCACTAACAAACTTATGTCTACAAAATACAGAAGCATGTTATGCATAAATGAAATAGTCTATTTACGCAATGAAAATAAATGCACATGCTACAACTATGGCTTGGAATCCATGAGTAAAGTGGTGGTCTGTTTATTCCAGTGATCAGTTCTGCTATCAAGAGAGGGCAGCTGGGGAAATTGCCTTTAGCCTATACCAGACTGATGCCCAAGGCTTGCACTGAGGAATAATTCTGTGTGATCAAAATGTGTTAGTTAGAATTATGCGTTAAGGGAATGTCAGTGAAGTACGTTTTCCGATGCACATTTGAAAGGAAAAATCAAAATCGAAAGAATAGAGTTTCCACCAACCTGAAAAACACCCAATCACTATGAAAACATAAAATACATCAGCATTTAAGTAAACAATTGCTAATATTAGCTGCAGTATAATTACTTATGTTGCTTGTCTCCCTTGAAGCGAAAAAGGACAATATTGCCAAAATGTTGATGCAGTAGGAAAAGATTGAACTATTAATTGAATGTAATCGATTCACTTAGTATTAACGTAAATCATTTTGAAATCTGAACAGTGTTGAGGCCAACTGGAATTATACCTAGTATTAAAGTACAGTATATAAGTACTTTTAAAACAAGTATTAAATATAGGCTCAGGTAAGATAATGACGAGATAAAGACATCTAAAACTGTGCCTGTGATTAACTCCTTCTACGTTGTTTATGGTTATGCTATAAATAAAGCATTGTAAATAGTTAATTATAATTAGTGTAATAATAAATAGTGTAATTATAATTCCCTTTACAATCTCTTGACATAACACACCATTGATTTTTGTGCCAGAGGTTTTCTTTAAAAGCTTTTATTAACACTATAGATCTGTTCTATTGAAACTGTGTCTTCTCCGTTTGTACATTAATAAAAGATGCGTCGAAGTTGCCTTGGAAGTCTTAGGTGTAAGGAGTCAGATACAATGCAGTTAAGAACTTAATGTACAGCCTGATCACTGTATTAAATTGTGCAATTAACCTCTTAGTTTGACATCCTTTTGGGTCTAAATTCGTTTTTAAAAAAGTGTCTTTGTTTCATTAGTTATGGAATACAAATTTGTCTAATAAAAGTTCTAATACTTTAATAATGTAAGTGCAGAAAATGGTTAAACATAAGCATTAACACTACATGTGCTACCATCAAAAGTACACTCATACAGTGTAAACAAAGACTAATGATGAAACTGTTTTGGTGCCTAGTCATACAAATAAAAATGCTATGCTAACAGAAACCTTGTGTTTTATATTTTGAGGCATACAGTAAACTGACTGTCATGTCAGATTGTTTATCCGGATCATATCACCTTTCCTTTTGTTTGTCTGATTTAGGAAATAGATAAAGCATCACTCTATTATTTGTCTACAGATTTAACTATACACTTAGATGCACCATCAATGATGTCATCAGGTGTTCCAGGTCTAATGACCTAACCAGGGTTGATCAAGTTCTGATGTTTGCTCAGGTGTCTACATATACCAGTTGCAATAAAATAAATAGACTGTTGTGGTTCTGACCTACCATCTGCTTCCAAAACTACAGAAAGATTTGATAGAATGTTCTTTCAGGCACTCTACTTGATGCCACTCCGCCGTCATCAAGATTAGGCAAGGATCTGTTGAGCTCTGAAAAAGCTTTGCTTTCCTTCCCACCTTCCACCTTGAACTGGTATCTTCAGGCTCTTTAGCTGCTGTCTGCGCTGTAGTTCATGGTGGACTTCACCGCCTTTCCTCCAAGACAAATCTCTAGGCTTCTAGAGGGATGATAAAAATGATGATTGTCATAGTGAAGATAGGCATCAAAATCAGCAAGTGTAGACTCTAAGCAAAGCAGGCACTAATTGATGGTTTGTACAGTTCAATGGCAAGACTTTGTGAGGTGCATTTATGTGAGTGACTGTATGAAGAAAGAAAGCCTTTATTTTCACATATACATTACAGCACAGATTGCACAAAATGTTTTTCTTCACATAGCCCAGCTTGTAGGGAAGTCGTCCATGAATAAGCAGAGAGGGTTAAGCACCTTGCTCAATGGTGGGACAGTAGCAGCTTGAACCCTGACCGTCTCATCAACAAACCAGAACCTTAACCACTTGAGCCACTGCTGCACCCAGTTTTTGCATATCCCAGCATTCATATCACAGGGTACAGCACCCCTGGAGCAAGTAGGGATCTAATCAGTAGATTGGTGACCGGTAACAAGCAAATGCCTAGAGTGGGCGCAGGCTGGATTCACAAGTCTGGACTGAGGCTCTTGTCATGACAATAATGAACTATCCTGGGAATAGGAAAATCTACTGAAAATTCAGACAGCTCTACAAGATAGCCATGTAACAGGCACAATGTAAGGTACAATATGGCAAGTAAGAAACTAATTTAAACCGGGCTTGTGAGATTTGTTGCAGCATCCCAGAATTACTGATACGTAAATTCTTTCAAGTCGGGTAATGAGCTTACTGACTGCCTGTGTTTGAAATGTATTACAGCTTCCTATATTACTTCAGTAATTAGGCTACTTGTTACTCTAAAAATATACTTTACAAAAAAAAAAGATTTAAATAACTGTGAAATAGGGACCAACACGTTTTGTGCCAAACATTCACTTGATATGTACAGTATATACTTAACCAAGCCTGGAAAAGAAAAAAAAAACTCTAAGTGGGAAACTCTGAGAATTTTAAGCTACCCTACATCCCTTGCCCCCCTTTTCCAAAACTGTACCTCTGGCCTTATGGGCATTTGAAACTGTTAGGCATGTAATTTTGAACACGGGAGGATAAATAATTCAGCCAGGCTGCAATATTCATGAGAAAGGTTATTACGTATAGACAAGGCACCACAGGCTAAACAGGAATCACTGTCTTGCAAGCTACTGTAGCTGTCAGAAAACTTTCCAAACACAAACCACTGTGTGTGTGTGTGTGTGTGTGTGTGTGTGTGTGTGTGTGTGTGTGTGTGTGTGTGGCTGTCTTTCTTTTCATCATTAAAACCATCTCTTTCTCTTTTAGTCTGCAATCTGAAAGGTCCCCTTTCCCTATCTGAGGGCATTAATGAGGGTCGTAACCTTCCCTTGAATGAATGCAAAAATAGACTTTTCCCCTCTCTCTCCTGTTCCTTCTCTCTCTCTCTCTCTCTCTCTCTCTCTCTCTCTCTCTCTCTCTCTCTCTCTCTCTCTCTCTCTCTCTCTCTCTCTCTCTCTTTGTTTCCATGAATTATTTATCTCTGTATTTGATCTGAATCTAGACTACAGTGCTATATATTTAAAAAAATAAAATAATTAAATAAAAAAAAATAAAATCTTAGACTTTTAGGAAAGGGATAATGTCCAGGAGAGTTAGTAGATGTGTACTTTAATTGCACAATTTACTCATACTTATTTTCCAAAGTGAGAGTTTAATACCTGTTTTATAAAAGCAGTGTTTTCTCATTTCATTACAAGGCTTTCAAGTCATAAAGTTGTAACGCAGCGATTGAGACAAACTGCACTCACGCTTAGACGCACACCTACCCGCTGTCTTCTGCATGTGACTGAAAATATGTTACCCCCTTACTGTTTCACCATCTATCACAATGCACACATTGTTAATTCGACCAGACATTATAGCACACCCTCAGAGTTGCATATTTCAGCCTGTATGTCTATCTGAGTGTTCGCCTACCAGTTTCTCACAGGCTAGCAGTTACCATTTAAGAGAATTAAGAACTGTCACTTTGCCCTGACAGTCACGGAAAGTCTTTAAATCTCGACGCGGCTGTGATCCGTCTCTGTCCGGCAGCTGAGCTGGAGAAAGATAGATGCGTTCAATAAACATGGTCTTGAGGAATCTGTAGGAAATGATTAAGAGTGATAAATGATGGGGTGAGGTTTTTTTTTGTTGATTTTTTTTTTTTTTTTACTAGTTCCGTGCTTCGTTTGACATCCGTTATGCCTGTGATGTCCAAACTGCGCACTGAGAGAAGAAGTAGATGTGGCTGTCAGACATAATTATAGACTCCTGAAGTAACACAGCATGGAACAAACCATGTGGAATACACAGTGAACTGGTGCTTTATTTATTTTAAACCTTTATAAAGCCACCAAACGTCGTTTGAGAGAACAGGAGGGACCTGATGAGCCTAGACTGTTCCGTGATTGTGAAAGCAGTCTCACAATTATAAATAGCTCATGCAAGGTACCTTAATAAAACCCGTTGAAATGGTTTGTGCTTGGCTTTTGTTGTAACAATTCATGCACACAAATTTGCTTTTCTTTAAAGAAATGAGTTGGGTGAAAATGTTTTTCCACAGTCCTACAGTATCTGAAAAGAAATTCTTTTGCATTGTTCTTTCTGTAAACAACAGATTTACAATGGATCAGTAATCAAGAATGTATTGGGAGATAACAGGACCACAATAAGCTCAAGAAACTTTTATTGTATGTGCTGAGCTCTTCCTCATTTTAACTGATGCCTTGGATGCACTCTGCTGGTCCCTCGCTCTGAAGTAGACATTCAATTTAGTAGGTCAACCTCCTTTGAACCTTTTTACACTCGCTGTAATGTTATTACTATATTTATGATCAGCAAGATGGTAGCATTTGTTCACAAACCATATTCTGTTCGGTATGGAGAAGTATATTCTCTAGCACGTTGTGTACGTTGTTCAAATACATTTAACCCATCACAAAAAATGAAACAAAATGGCAATTTTTAAGCAAAGAACAAATGCTATGGCATAGATAAGTCTTCCAGTCCACATGATGGCCTGCAACAAATATCTAGAACATGAGTAATTAATAAGCAATGTGTATGTAAACCTATTGAAAATATATAACTTATATAATAAATAAAAGCTTAAATAAATCATTATTTTAGCTGTGATGTTTTTATATGACCACTTATGAAAATAAAGAAGCCCCTAATTGGCCTAACACAGGAATTGTCTGATAACATGTAATGTGTGCAGTTTGAATGTCTTCATCATAGGTGTATGTAAATGTTTGATTTCGACTGTTTATAGGGTAATAAAAAAGATTAACAGTAAATATTTGCCCATTTCTTCAGATCAAACTGGTGCAAATCTGTCAGGTTTGTGGGCCACTTGCTCATACGTCATTTTTCAGTTCAGTCCATTCTTTTTCTATAGGATTCTTGGAAAGTCAGGACTTGCTTCGGATCAGTATTCTCCCTTATGGTGGCTGTCTTCCCGACCTTTCCTGCCAACATGGTGTTGAACATCATGATGAACCCCATGCTTCACAGCCACAATGGTCTTCTTCAGACGTTTTTCACATTTTCCCCTCCGTACTTTTTTGTGCATTCCTCCAGCACAAATTCTGCGTTACCTGACAATCAGTTTGGCTTTTTTTAATGTGGGACTTGGAGTAGGAGCTTCTTTCTATCAAAGCTGGCATTGAAGACATGCTGATAATGACCTTTCTTAATAGTAGATGTATAGTTTCCTACCTGATGCCTCTACTGTAAGTTCCTCATTAGTTCCTTTTCTGTTGTTGTAGGAATAAGTTAAATGTTTCAGACCAAAGTTTGTTCATCCTGTGGAGTGCCTCCTGAAATTGAGATTTGAAAATCTGAGGTCGATTGAATTTTCCTAAAATATCAAAGGCATAAATGAATTGGATCTAATGGTAGGCTTGAAATTACCAATGAGATTTCTGGAATCTTCCAAACTGTTTAAAGAAACACTTAGTGTATAAAAACGTTTGACTCACTGGAGTTCTGATATAGTACATTTGAAATAAATCACCAATTGTTTTAAAATGACTTCTGATGTCAATTTAATTCATTAGAATAGATTAAAAAAGAATAAATGGCAACCGAAACAAATCGACACGCAAAAGTCACAGTAGCAAAAACAGGAAGGTCAAAAACATGAGAAATCATACAGCGAGGCAGACTAATCCGAACACGATCCAAAGAACAAGATAAACTAGAAACAAAACTAGTTCATACACTAAATCACAATAACATGAACGAAAGGCTTGGTACGCAACAGAACTGCCTATAAGAGTGTGGAATGAACGTAGTGTGAGTGGAGTTTAAATGTTCCTGAACCTGGAAGTGAAAAGATGATAGTCAGAGGGTTAGAGGGTTAGAATTAAGGTGAAGTCTCCCATCAGTGGGGTCAATTTCCAGGCCAATTGACTTACCCGAAGAAATGTATCAGAATATGAAATGTGTAAAATGTGAAAAAACAAAAACGGAAGGTCTATAGTCTAGGAGTAGTTTGATTTTGGCTCTAAATTAGACATTTTTTATATGAAATAATAAATAGTCACTTTTACTTCTATTTTTATAATAACTTCACACTTTTTTATATACTGTATGCTATATACTGTATATTCTATATATTACAGCAGAAATATATAAGTAGCATGTTATTGCTACTTACAAATCCAAAATTAATATGTTAATATATCACAGTGTCAGGGATCAGCCCGGACTTTCGGCCATGTGTGTTTGTTATGGTTCCTCGTCACGTCTGCTCCTCCCTGTCTCAAACCTGTTCCTCATTGTGTCATCATTGTCCTATGTATAAATGTGAGCCGTGTTGCCGATGGCAGCACGGATTCATTGGTTACGTTAATCCTTTGGTTGCCTTACACTAGTCATTGTTACTGTAAGTGTCGTCGTTTGTATTATTTTAGTCCTCGTCATTTTATTGTATTTGTCTTTATCATTTATTAAACCCCCTTCCTTTGAAGCTATCCTGTGTACGGGTCCGTCTCCTTCCTTCCCTGGTTGTGAAACATAGCATATCTAAGTGCATTACTGTGTTTCTAAGAAACTAGTGACAGTAACATTATGGTAGCAGAGTTGCCGCAGCGCACCGCTAAAATAATGAAATAAAATACATCGACAGAAACCAAAAAAATGTCTCAGCCAGCTGGTTATTTCAACCACTAAAAGTGATATACGATCAGAGTTCAGGTACAGATTTTATATCACTGTACTGCACTGTACACACTTCTTAAAGAAAGGCCTGGATATTGCAGCAGTATGCATTACTACTTCTTTATGATACGTTCAATCAAACTCCAGACCTTTTTATATTTACATGTCACCTGTGCCTATGGTTATAAAGACACAAAAAAACACAACACCCCATTCTTATGCACTGTTTTTGTGCATTACCTATAATCACAGTAATAGACCCTGGAAGTAGTACTTCTCTTGGGAAATTTTATATTGCACTTTAATAATTATATGGAATTATGAACTTCACTTACTTAAAGTGCTTGGTCAGTGTGTCCATTAAACTGTGGGCAGGTGTTATTTAGCAAAGGGCACAAATTAGCCAAAATGTGGGCACTATTTTAAAGCAGGAACACAATCAGGCTTGGAACACACACACAAAAAAAACATACACACAATATGGATTTTTATCCAAAACTTAATACCTGTACAAACAAATAAGTCTATAAATAATATCAGAGCCTAAAGATTATTTACAAAATGTGTTTCGTGAGTCGAAATCTCCAAAATGTTTTGGACACTTAATTATCAGGCTAATATGTGAAACCCTCTCTATGCATGTATGTCTGCTTTATGTCTGAAGTTTTACAGTTAACTTTAACTGCGTCTGGATATCACTACTAACCTACTATATAGTAGGACTAAAACAAAGAATTAGTAGGTCCATATTCTCAGTATTCATAAATCAAATTCCCAGATGATCATATGCTAAGATTATGCGATATGGAAAGAACAAGCGCTACGCTGTCCCATAAGGCAACAGGACTGGCATTGAAGAGCTGAGTGGAAGTGCTATCGGTGTTAAATATTGATCCTTGTTGTTAAACTGTATTTGTTTAACATCACATGAGTTAACATGTAGGTTTAAGAAAGAAAAACAAAAATGCTGTGGTTTTAGCAACTGAATCGAATGCAGAAGTTACTGAATCAAATGCATGAATTACTTAATCGAATTCAGTAGGTACTGAATCAAATCCAATAAGTAGCGAATCAGATGCAGTGAGTACCGAATTAAATGCAGTAGGGACTCAATCAGATGCAGTGGGTAAAGAATCAAATGCAATAGGTATGTTTGCTTTGTTTCTGCTCACTGCATAGCTATTATTATTATTAACAGTAATGTACTTTTTTTGGAAAAAGTAAACTGATCAGAAATAAGTGAACATTTCAGGAAAACTAATAGGTGGTGTTTGGTGTTTTCATTTACTCCGTGAGCATAATTTTCCTGTACAAATTTTCAATTGCACTTTAGCACTTCCAAAACGAATATCTGTGTCCAACAGTGTGCCAGCAATGTGCTAGCGAATCTTGATTGATTTGAAATCTATTCTTAGCTGGCATTTAACGTGAATGATTTTCATCATGAGCTCCCGCTCCCCGCACCATCCCCTAATGCCTGATGCCGGACAGGACCTGCAGAGGATCAGGATCGAACTTTTACCTTACACGACCCAAGAGACTGTGATTCTCCCTCAATCAGTCTCCCTCCACTGCTTCCCAAAATGAAGAAAAAGGAAGACCAAGTGGCTATAAAAGACTGGGTGTCAGGATTTTCTGCAACACCGTCACTCATGTCTCATTTTTGCTTGTGGGTGAGGGAATGAGGAGTTTGATGCACCAGTAAAAACACAATGACCTCTTTGGGAAATGAACCATGTGGTGGAGCAGATGATAGTGGTGGATGCGTGCAGAATTATGATCGAAGCGGGAGTGTTGCTCCAAATGTACGCCTTAAGTAAAAGAAAAAGCTTTATCCACAACTGACTGTTTACACGTTTAACAAGAAAATCAGTTATTTTACTGTTAGTCACAAAGACGACGTTTTTCACACCGATTTTTGGTATTGCAAGACTCAATTCTGAGTTAAACTGAGAACTTTATGTGAACTTAGTAACCAACGGACAGAAAACAAGATAGGATGATTGATTTCTAAGCTAACACCCATCTCATTGTTCCCTAGATTCAGTCTAGCTTTTATAACCTTTCTATACTTAATAAAGCAGCAGGAATAGAAGTGGGTTGACTCTTATCTTCTATATTCTAGCATAAATCACAGACGATCTCAAGACCCATGGGGTGAAACATCAATGCAGCATGAGAACAAGCTAATTGCGGCTAGTTTTTTCAACCCAAACGTTCCAAATAGTGTCCTACAGAGATGCGTGGCGAGGCAATTGGAAATCAGTGTGAGTTTTTTCAGACATGTTGACTGGAGGAGAAGCAAAACGAAGACGGCTAAAATAGCACAAAGCAGCATGCACGAATCTGTCGCTCCTCTGCGAAGGGATTCATGCAGCTCTCTTATGTTCGTCTCAAAGCCGGAGTTGAGTTGAGTCGATGTTGCTGGGGAACCGTCTGAGTCCTTATCGTACAGATACAGAATTAAGATATTCTTTTTTTTTTAAATAAATCCTAGAAAATGCTGCTGTTATAAACATGATTAAAAAGTATATACTGTAGCAACTCATAATAAGATCCATATTAAGATGAAACCTACAACTTGGGGTCAGATTATGGATCATATGAACGGACAGCGTGAAGATTCAGCACATTGAAATGTGTTAATGGAAAATGTATGTCATTTGCTGATGGTGTGCCTATCCCTGTAATTGTGATAACAGTACTATTCGTGATCCAGTGTCCATTTACTCTGTATGAAATCCCATCTCGGTCATTTATTCTTTATATAGGTCAGCCCTGAGGATGTGATTTATGACTATGCCCGGCTAAACTTCTTATCTGTCCGCTTTTATGCTTCCATTAAGGAGATCTATTAGAGTTATTGATGGGCTTTGTCCAATTCATCATTTATGCCAGGTTTTAAAACCTCTTCTCCTCTTCTGCACCTGTAGATGGAAGATTTCTTATGACTCACTGGTTCTCGTTTTGACATTGCGATTCAGGCTTAGGTTTGAGGAACTAAAGCTAGGTTTTAGATCTAGTTAGCTGAATTTCTGATGTAATCCTGATTTTTGACTACTAAATAATAACTGTGTCCCAAATGTTCTAGTGTATTAATTCATTTTAGTATCATCTCAGATTGTGAGTTAATTTAAAGGACATTTGTTAGATTTCTTGTCCACCAGAGTGTCAGCAGCCTTCTTGAAGATTTTTCTCATCCAGTGTCAGTGCCTGGATGCCGTGCCCCTCTTCTGCTATATAAGCATAGAGACAGTTGAGTGCATGAAGTGTCCAACATTTTACATTTAACTGAATAAAGTGAAACATCTTGGTACTTGATGTGGAGGATTTGGTAGCTTAGTGTTTCAGGTGTTGGTCTACCAATTGGAAGGATGTAAGCTTGAATCCCAGGTCCACCAAGCTACCACTGCTGGGCCCCTGAGCAAGGTCCTTAACCCTTAACTGCACATATGTATGTATATAATGAGATAAAAATGTAGGTCGGTCTGTATAATGGTGTCTCCTAAATGACATAAATGTACACTTATTCTTTCTGTGGAAACACTTCAAAATATATAGAATATTCATTCATTCATTCATTCATTCATTCATTTTCTACCGCTTATCAGAACTTCTCGGGTCACGGGAAGCCTGTGCCTATCTCAGGCGTCATCGGGCATCGAGGCAGGATACACCCTGGACGGAGTGCCAACCCATCACAGGGCACACACACACTCATTCACTCACACACTCACACACTACAGACAGTTTTCCAGAGATGCCAATCAACCTATCATGCATGTCTTTGGACCGGTGGAGGAAACCGGAGTACGCGGAGGAAACCCCCGAGGCACGGGGAGAACATGCAAACTCCACACACACAAGGGGGAGGCGGGAATCAAACCCCCAACACTGGAGGTGTGAGGCGAACGTGCTAACCACTAAGCCCCCTATATAGAATATTGTACATCCCAAATTTCATACATAAACACTTCTCACTGTGTTTATACTATATAGAATAGTTTGTGTGATTTCTAAATGTAACTATTTATCTACTACAGAATAATCTCATGATTTATTCACGAATAGATTTCTAGTCATCGACTGTCCACGTTCTGTGAGATTCTTTTTTCCTGGCTGACATTTAATACTGTACATTCGGCAGGTGCCCTTATCTAGATGGACTCATATTTATCTCAACTGAGCACTCGAAGGTTAAGGGATTTGTTCAAGGGTCCAGCAGCGCCAGCTTGGGATTTGCACATCCAACGTTTTAACCAATAAGCTACCTATTTCCTGACAGCACAGGGACAGGAGTGGAACCTGATGTGGTCTTCAGCTGCATTTCTGCTCAGCATGGTTGTAAAGAGTGGTTAATTTGATTAACCACAGTCTTCCTGTCTCCTTAGAAGTTTTGTTTCTTCATATATTAGGCAAGTTATTCGTTTTTCTTCACATAACCATCAGGTTGTATCTCGTATTATTTTCTCCATTGGACTGGTGCCATGTTTACTAGAATTTTATTAAAAAGAATCAAAAGGTCTCAAATTCATATTAATTATAGTAATAATAATTTACTGACAGTTATTTTTGATTTATTTATACATATTATTATATATTAATATTTTATCGTCTGAGCCATCGAGTAGTTCCAGGCTCAGGAATAATGCTCGATGTGTCCCCATTCTCTCTCAGCAGTCTCCGCTTTATCTTTTATCTCTCTCCTGACGTTCTTACTGACACATTTGACAATTAGCTTGTTGATGAAGAGATTTCTAACAAAGAAATGGTCTGCAGGGAGCTCAGTCCTTGGCCTCCAAGAGGTAGTTCTAAAGCGTTCAATCCTCGGGTTAATACACATTCGCTACACCTGACTCCATCTTTTCTATCTCATGTGCTCAGGGAATAAAAACTACATGTATCTTTCTACTCAATTTGCTTCCAGATTGATCCTCCTGAACCGCAACCTGTCAGCCAATGAGTCGGGTTTTATTATGACATTTTGTTAAGGTGGTAACGTTCTGTATTTCAGTGAAATGAAATCTTAGATAAACATAGATCACTGACCATTACCCATTTGAAAGGTGTTTTTTTCTCTCCCGCTATTCCTTGTCAGATTCCATTGTCATACACTTAAGCGATGATAAAAAGGTTCACCTTAAATCCATCTCTTCAACCGTTAGTCCTGAGATGAGGATAGATCTTAAAAGTGCTACCCATCTGAAATATGCAGAATGTAGGAACAACCTAATGAGATCTGACGGCTTCATCGTAAATGTGACTTGAATTTACGTTTAAGATTTAAAAAGAAGGCTCTCGAGTGATGGTACTCGAGGATAGTATTCATATAGCTGCTAGTGTACTTTTGGAACGCGATACATCATCCACCATCTCGTACCCCGTCGAGTTCTAAGAAAGCGAACGCCAGCGATCGAATCCTGGATGGCTTAAAAAATAAACTGAAGATATTAAGCTAGCATCTACTACATATACGAATCTATAAACAAAATACATTGCTTTGTAAAAATACACACATGTTCCCCATGGATTGCAGCCACCAGCAGCCACCAGCAGCCACCAGCAGCCACCAGCAGCCACCAGCAGCCACCAGCAGCCACCAGCAGCCACCAGCAGCCACCAGCAGCCACCAGCAGCCACCAGCAGCCACCAGCAGCCACCAGCAGCCACCAGCAGCCACCAGCAGCCACCAGCAGCCACCAGCAGCCACCAGCAGCCACCAGCAGCCACCAGCAGCCACCAGCACTCTGGGGGCAGTGGTGGCTCAACTGGTTAAGGCTCTGGGTTGTTGATCGGAGGATCAGGGTTCAAGGCCCAACACAGCCAAGCTGCCACTGCTGGGCCCTTGAGCAAAGCCCTATGATACATGGCCCATGGTACAGTAGCTGCCCCTGCACTCTGACCCCAACCTCATCAGTTGGGGTATGTGAAGAAAAAGATTCCACTGTGCTGTAATGTATACATGGTGATAATAAAGGCTTCTATTCTATTCTATTCACTCCCACATTCTCAGTAATTATGTGCATGTTTCATATTATGTATGTTTTTTCTACCCTTTTCTCATTGCAAGGTATATGCTTTGTTAATTTGATTTGTTTGTTTGTTTGTTTGTTTTTTTGGATAGTGTGTTCACCTTACATTTGAATGTAGCCTACACTGTGTCTGTTTACCTGACCTACAACTTATTTTCTGGCTGTTCCGATACTTTTCTCTATTTATATGACTCTTTTTTGTTATTACATCCTGCATTTGAATCCAACCTCTTGTGTCTGCTTTGTGGTACAGTACTTAGCTATCTAGCCAACATTAGCTTTCCCTACATCCAAACCTGGTGTAATATTCAGCTCGCTAGCATTGACTGACCTAGCTGGTTTAAATGCCAACTCATGATATATGACATATTACTATCATTAACACTCCAACAAATCATTCAGGCACTTTCTAAAACTTTCAAACCACCTTCTGTAATTTTTAAAAACTTTCCAATAGCAAGATGTGTCCAGTAAAATACAAAGATTCTAAAAGCTAAATAAGGTTTGTAGAGGACAAATTTTGTAAAAAAAAAAAAAAAAAAAAAAATCACAATGTCCAAAAACATTTGAAAAAAAAAAAATCAAATGAGACTGAACAGGACAAACTGAAATTCCTTTTAGAAATGACAAGTTTAATCAGATCCTAAAAATCCAATTTTTCGTCAAGGGTAATTGTTTAACAGGAAAGCTTGCGTAATTCTGTACAAAAAAAAAATGCTGGCTTTATGATATGTAAACAATGACCCAGAGCATTTAGAGTGTCTGTTTATTTTCCAATGAGTCTGTAAGTCAAAGATACACATGCAAAATAATTTATACATTATTCATATAATAAGCTATTTTAGCCATGGACCATCTGTTAAGAATGTCTCCTGAGGAAAATAGCCATTCCCAAAGCTAGTCACGACTAAACAAAATATGAACTCATTGTGGTCCCTGGATTGATATTAAAGCAGCAAAAGTGCTAATTGTCAGATATGTTAAAGCATCAGCGTTTTTTTTTAAAAAGGTGCTTGTGGGAAAGAAAAAAGATAAAATAAAAAAAGGTGGGGGAGGTTGGGGTGGGAGGATGAGTGCTGCCAGAAACACAGAAAACCATAATAGGCTTTTCTACTAGATTGCTGCTTCACTGCCAGGGTGTCTGGCACAAAGCGAAAGAGCGAGGTTTGAGTAAGTGAGATGCAAAGATAAACATTAATACTTGGAGGAGGGAGAGAATGGAGTGCAGTGACTGAGCAGCACAAGTGAAGCAAATGTCAAGGAAGTAAAAGATAGGATTAGCTGCTGAAGAGGAAAGGAAGAGAGTAAATTGCACTTGCCTTCCAATAGCTTATATAAATAGATAATTTTCAGAAAACTGGCAAAAAAATGTTTTTGTCCTGTTTGCTGAGGAAGGGAGAAACGGTGTCTCGGAAAGAAAAAGATGTATGGTTTAAAGTATGGTAAAAGTACAGTATGCTTACTGAGCAATGAGCTCATCAAGGAGCAATAAGAATGATTTGGGATAAACTATTACACACACACACACGCACATACACACACACGCACACGCACATGCGCACACACACACACACACACACACACACACACACACACACACACACACACATACATACACATGTTTCAGGTAGCTGCTTTCTTGATTTGATCTTTTCTTGATTTTAAGTCTGTGCTGATCGTCTGGCTACGTTTCCAAATACCAAAAAAAAAAAAAAATTCAAATCAAAAGCCATTAAACTGTCTTAGGTGCTTTTCACACTGGAAACCGAATCCAGTGATTATTGTGATTGTTCCTTGTGTTCCGAACAGCGTTGGTTAAGTTTCAGGTTTGATTCAATTGGACTCATTGCAATTATATTCATTTTACATAATCACAAATGTGCATGAACTCACCAAATTTATTTATTAAAATGTTTATTTATTTGGTGTTATTATATGACGTAATGCATTTCATCTCTTCTGTATCCCAGAACGTTCCCCTTCTACTCATGCTACATGTGTGTTGTGAAAACGAATGATGTCGTCATCGACTATATATCAGGAAGTAACTTCGGGTTACTTCCTGATGTGCTGACCCGAGTAAGAGAACTCATACCACCTCAGCTTTCTTATTACCAATCTTCCATTAAAATCCTTCTCTGTTTCAGTCTAAACTGCCAGCATTAAAGCCTACATCGTACGTTGCTTGTCTATTACAGTATGTGCTGCCTTTAGTTTCTTGTTAAGGCATCTTAGGGGGAAAAAAAGAAAAAACGTATCCAGTCCACCTTGTTTGCATTCATTACACCAATGATTGTATTTGACCTGCACCTTCTCTAGTCACTGCTGATGAATCTCTGTGTAATTGAGTGAGTGTGTAAACACATCATCACCTGATGTGAGTGGCGCCGCATGCAACTACAGTCTCTGTAGCGTGTATGCCAATCGTCAACGGGTTTATTTCATTATTTGTACAGTTATCAAATAATAATCAATGCTTCAAATCAAGAAGTGTCTAAAACTCCTGTAGCTTGAAGATGATCGTGTTTGGAACTTAGTTTTTAGGATTAACTATGTGGCAATTTTACAACTGAACATTTGAATATTGTCCTGCAATGGGTTGGCACTCCATACAGGGTGTATCCTGCCTTGATGCCCGATGACGCCTGAGATAGGCACAGGCTCCCCGTGAACCGAGGTAGTTTGGATAAGCGGTAGAAAATGAATAAATGAATAAATGAATGAACATTTTGAATATAAACTGTACATAAGGAAAGTCAAATAATATTAAAATCTCAATCTAAGAAAAAAAAATCTCTATATTTTTTTTGAAGAGCAGTTGTTCATTATTCAATACAAGACTCTAAATAAATGTTGAATGCCCAGTTTCTACATTCACACATGGGAGATTTCCACCGTTGATGTAAACTGGAGAGTTCAAATTTATATAAAGCTTAGTTTGAAAGCTATGTGAGCATATCCAAGAGTGATCACATCTAGCACATTTTTAACCTTTTTTTATCAGTACACTAGCATTTATAATGCTGACGGAAGGGAACTCGACGTATCGGATATTTTCAAGCAGTATAAACAATTAGATTTTTTAATCGCCGCAAGTCTGGTATAAAATTAGTAAGGACTCTTGGATTTCAGTGGGAGTTTGTTTGTACATCTGTTGGGATAACCTCACACTGGATTTTATTTTGTACATAACGGCTTTAAATTTTAAAAGCACCTATGAACAAGCAGTCAGAGAGCAGAACTTGGTTTGATATCATTTTCTTTGTAGATAGAAATATTTGTGTGGAATTTACTTTTTTTTTTCTTCTTCAATTTAAAAAACTGTTAAAAAATAAATAAATAAATTTTTATGAATATCGCTGCTAGTAGGCTAGCTAAAAACAGAAGTGTTCATTCTCAAAGCACTGTGTCTACTTTCTCTACATACTGTATGAGACATTATTAACCACCACTGTGAAGTGTTGACATGACAAAGAAATTCAATGTCGAACATGGACACATTTTTTTGGCCTCTGGTAAAAAAAAAAAACAGTTTAACGTGGAAGATTTACTTAGAATGTAGTAGAATAAGTAGAAAAACTCTTTAGAAAATCTTTTTTTTTATTATTGAAAGGATACCAAGGTTAGGCTTAGGGGTAGGAGTGAATATTCATTGTGTATATTCTTAGGAAATCAAACACATTTACACCACATTGTTCTTTTTATGTTCAGGCATTGCTAAATTTTCTATATAAAAATGATGGTATCTTTGGTAATATCACAAGGCAGATGCTTGGAGGTTGGATGTAAGTACAGAATATAGATTAAGAAAAACTGTGAAAAAATAAAAATAAGAACAGTTCAATTATTAGGAAAAAAAAAAGTAGGAACGAATACAAACACCATACAGCCAAACGACCCAAAGTACATCAGACAAACAGCAGTATGAAACAATTAAACAGAGTTAAGAACAGGGAAACAAATTGGTTGCTGGGACCTGGAGTCAATGGCAGCCATGTTTGTATGCCACGGTCATGTGATCAAAATACATATCATACACTCCAGAATCTGGAGATGGAGATACTGCATTGTTTAGTCCCTCCCAAATTAAAATGCCAGTGCAACATACAGTATATCTTACACGCTGTCAGATTGTAGCCTTCAAGCACAGTTTACATGATATATATTAATTAATAGCCCTGATTATCGCATGTAAATTAAAGCATGGACACCGGGTACTCTCCTGTACTAATAATATTCCCTTCACATAGTCTAGTCACTGCGTTTACCCAAGATACTAATAAAACCCTGGCAAGCGTAAGAGATCAGCAGGGCTTTCTCTTTTAATAAGGCAAGAAAGATGCCAATTATGGGCCCTTTGCTCCATTCTTAACTCCCCAACCTCTGTGCTTAAATTGGACCCTTTCCACCAAACCTGTGATTTCTCCTTGACAAGATGAACAGAATTCCCTCTGTTCCTATTTTCTAAATGATTTCAGGATGTTTCAGCGACAGTTATAGAATTTTTAATCGTGCAGCCGAGTTGTTTATTCACCACCCAACAAGACCCCCGACAGAGTGATGGGCTTTTTATTTTGCATCAGCATAAATGCTGCATATTTTTGCATGTTCTTAATGCAATGAATTGTGTGTAAGAAACAAAAGAGCTCTGTAATATGAATTGTGATACAAGCTGTAAGGAAGTATACAGTAATGGTATTGCTGTTAGCAAAGACTGTTTGAATGCGTCAGCTCTTATTCCACGTTTACGGGAATAAGGAAAAAAAAAACATTTTAAAGTTTCCTCCAGAAGAGAGTGAGAATGCTAGCCATCAGGGGAGTGTTGAGTGATGCTAAGTTGCACTCTGCTGTGGTGTTTATCACTCTGTGCTGCAGGAATTAACGGTTTTGAGGCTAAGGTGTGTGGATCTAGTCAACGTAGCCAGTCTGGATTTTTTATGATGGATGATGAAATTAGTAGAGTGTAGGAGATAATAGGTTACACAACACTGGAATTCACAGGTTAGATTACATGCAAATAAAACCAGAAGCATGAAGTATATCTGAGACATACCAGTGTGGTTGATATTCACTTGACTTTCATTCAGACAAATAAAATGGCTTCACAGCGGCTACAGATTTAACACATGACCATTTCCCTGGGGTTCTGCAGATGTCTCGATTTTGATTCGGTTTGCTTTTCCACTTGTCTGAGCAGCCTGAGGCTGTAATGTGGCTGACGGAGGCCACTTGAACCTCAGGTGTGCTCGCTAGTGCTCGCTAGTTAGCGCTGTCCCAGCAAAATCCCTAACACCACTCAGCGTCATTACACAAGCTGCACCTTCTCAATCTCTCTCTCTCTCTTTTTTTAAAAACATACCCACTATCTTCCTGTCTCTTCCTATATAGTCTCTCAACTCCTCGTGTACCCACTTAGCGTCTCACTCTGTCTCTTTCTATTGTGTCTAGCGCTCATACTCAAGCATGTGCTCTCCCTCCCCTCTTCAGGCCTGATGTTATTTCACCTGACGCAAAAAAATGGAATCAATCACAGTGAGACTGAGAAGCGTAGCGCCTTACTGAATGACTTTTCAGGTTCATTTGAGGATAAAGCCTTCATGGTTTGTAGTTGAATGTTTACTGCCTAATTGTTAAGCCGATAGATGCTCAGATGTGCTCAAGGGAACTGCAAACATACCACAGTGCTAAAGATTCGCCTCGAGGCAAATATGTGATTCAAGTATCTAAGGCCAATACAAATTGTTTAAAGTACAAGCCAAACACAAACTCCTGAACAAATGGCATGCTTTCTGCAGCACAATAACAATATTGATTTCAGGAAATGGCCTGCTAGCTAAAGTATTTTGAATAGAAACGGTCAAGGCATAGTTTAATTACAGCAATAGTAATAAATCAGAAGCACTTTAACTTGAGTTAATGAGCTATAATCGCACTTCATAAAGCACTACATTGCGAGACGTAAGGCTAGTCGCGATCTGGCCAATTTTTGCACACTGTTCAATAGAACATTTTCAAACACATATCATTCAATTATCTCTTTTTCACTTTAGCATGTACCAAGCATTTTTGGCACCAGTTGTCCTCTGTCACTGTCAGCGTCAATCAAAACAACTGACTGAATGTGAGTTTTGGCAAATTACTGCAGATTAGAGATGGTAAGTTACGACTCTTTTAAATGAGCTGACTCTTTCAGTTCACATTTGACTCATTTCCATTTTTTTAAACATGCAACGCTGGTAATAAAGTAGTGAGAGCTTAGTGGGTAAGCTGCCACACTGCTGTTCAGAAGGTTGTGAGTTCAAATCCCAGCACTGCTACTGCTGGGTCCTCAAACAAGACCCATAATCCCTAACTACTCAGTGGTTGTGAATAAAATAAACAGAAGTTGCTCTGGATAATAATTTTTGCTAAATGCAATATTAAAATACGTTAATATTCCATCCACCAGAAAACTAAACTCTTGATTAACTCTTTAATATGCATTGTCTTTTTTTGATGGGTCTGTGTTTAGGATAGAGAGGCTGAGACAGATGGAAGGGCAGGTCAGGCAGATTTAATAAAAGTTTAGCAGATAATCGGAAACATAAGGCAAACTCGAGGTCAAGAAAACAGACACAGGTCAAGCAATCAACAAACAGGACAAACTGGAGAACGCAGATAATTAGACAGAAAAACAAGGTGATACGAGGAAAGCCTTATCAAAGAACCAATGCTTGGTATTGTCAGAACTGAGCGCAAACTGAGAATATACGTCGTCGATGTACTGTTTGTAAGCCGTAGTGCATGTTGGGGATTGAAACTTCAGCTTGATTTTGGTTTTGTTAGACCTGACAGTCTGTGCATAATAACTGTGACAGTCTGTGCCTTCATATCTTATTGTCCTCCCCTAGGACACGGATGGAATACTTCACCAAACAGCAGTGAAGTGTATCCTCCCTGTCCTATAGCTTAACTCACACAGCAAGGAGCCAAACCCACCTCACACAATTTATGCTCCCAATCAGCTCGGATGTTCAAAATGGGGATTCTATTGATGTATTCTATTGATTCTATGATTATGTTATTATACAAGAATAACAGCGCTACCCTCACATATGCAAGTCGGACTTCATTCACCTCTTCGCAAAGGACATTTTCCCAATGAGGATGAAGAGAAATGAAAACCAGTGAGGCAAACAAACCACTTACAAGAAAGCATACGCTTCAGTTCTGCTCTATTGCTGCAGCTATAATTTGCAACAAATTGGACAAGCAGACTGATTGTAAGTTTTCATAACAATAATATTCGTTCAGTAATATAACAGTGTTGATGGTTTAGTATCTGTAATTGTTAGGATAGGTGTCAAGACGGCTTGTCGTATGCTAAGCGTCACTAAATGTGAACTTATTGGATTATTTATTGTTTAAGACAGACATTATTACATATATAATATGACAAATGTCATACTCATTCATTTAGTTGAACAGAACTAAAATACTCTGAGAAACGTTTATTTATTCACTTTATCCTGTCGGGTCAGCATGCATCCAGAGCCTATTCTGGAAAGTTCTGGGTAGCATTCATTCATTTTCTACCGCTTATCTGAACTACCTCGGGTCACGGGGAGTCTCAGGCGTCATCGGGCATCAAGGCAGGATACACCCTGGATGGAGTGGCACTCACTCACACACACACACTACGGACAATTTTCCAGAGATGCCAATCAACCTACCATGCATGTCTTTGGACCGGGGGAGGAAACCGGAGTACCCGGAGGAAATCCCCGAGGCACGGGGAGAACATGCAATCTCCACACACACACACGGCGGAGGCGGGAATCGAACCCCCAACCCTGGAGGTGTGACGCAAATGTGCTAACCACTAAGCCACCGTGCCCTCTGGGTAGCATATACTCTTTAAATTAAGAAAAGCCTTTAAAATCCTTAATCCTAAGGGCCTCCTATAGTAAAAAACATATATTATTAGCCTTAGACAGAAAATCGGCAGATACAGGCTCCTCTAAATGAGTTGTTACAATATAATATTGAATTTAATAATTTTTTGGATAAATATAACCATTGTCAGGATCTGGGTGTAGACTAAGTGCATGTGCAGATATTCGGTTATCAAACAAAGCAGAAGCACAAACCAAAAGGGTTGTCAACAAACAGGCAAGGGTCAGGCGTTGAACAAACAGCATGAACCGGACTAAACAGAGTCATAAGATGAGAAAACAAGAATGAGACCAGAACCCAAGAGACAAACAGTAATAAAAAAAGGTTTGGTATCGACTGGTACTATATGACACTGTGTATACTTCACAGTGCATATATAAACTGAATTTTCTTTCAGACTGAGAGAGTGTACTGTTAAGGGAATTGAGTCCATGTGAGTGTAATCAGTAATCCATCGAGTGTGAACGTGAGAGAGTTTGGAGCCGCATCCAAATATCCCTTTAGTACCCTACTATAGAGCAGACAAAAAGCAGAACCCCAAAGCAGCAGTATGTCTGAAGTCAGAGTATTTCTAAAACAGTAGGTAAAACATAACCAGGTGATCTACAGCTTACAAACAGATTCTGAAGTAAAACCAATGGACACTCCGCTGTCCGATAAGGCAATCAGACTAGCACAGAAGAATCAAAAATAGTATAAGGCAACATACTAGTTATTTAAGTGCTAGTATCAGTATTAATGGTATTAAACAATGTCATAACTTGTTGAAGGTTTGACTCTTTGTACCAGAGGCCAAAATGGAATTTGCATGGAAAAGTTAGCTTTTGTTCACCACTGAATTTATTTGTAGACACTCAGAGCTTTAAAACTCTGTAGTTTTTTACATTTTCACACAAGTTACAAAAAAAAATCAAAAATGGTTAATTCCCCCCCCCCCCCCCCCACAAATATCCATATGCCGATATCAAAACCCAATCCTGCTCTCCCCAAGTGCTTCTTAATAAGCATCTACAATTCGAAGGCATTATCTTAAACCACTAAAAATTTGTGGTTAAGAGGTTCAAAGGTTAATCCAAGGGTTGGCAACCTTAAACACTCAAAGAGCCATTTGGACCCGTTTCCCTCAGAAAAAAAACACAGGGAGCCACAAAACCCATTTGACATCTAAGATGAAGATAACACTGCATATCGTTTTTTTTTTACCTTTATGGAAAGTATAGAAAAAACTGCAGTGAGTTCATTTATGAAATCAATGAACTGCTACCGAGTAAACGAAATTTTATTTCTGCAAGCAAACAAAAATATTTTCAACAGTTTGAACTAAGCTTAAGAAAAAAGACGCTGGGTTGAAGGTCACTTTCAAATAAAATGTCAATGTATAATTGAGTCCTCTTCGTATTCATGACCAGGGCTCTCAAGTTTTGAAGACAGGCAAGCGTGACATCTCCAACCCCCACAACCCCAATTTTTTTCATTGGTTGTTGCGTTAAATCTTTCCCAGATAGTGTTATTTTCTGATTGGCTATTGTGTAGCCTTTTTTGATTGGCTGATAAGTGTCAGGCTTGACTAAGAACTCCAGGAGACGCGCTTGATTCCTGCTCGGTTCCATAGAGACAGTGGTGCGGACTGATACATTTTGGGCGCTGCGGCTTTTTAAATATATGATAAATAGTCAAAAAGTTTTTCTGCGTGAGAAATACGATGTGTGGCGGGAGAACGTGACAAAAGACCGAAATGCATGACTGTCACGCTCAATGCGTGACACTTGACAGCCCTGCATGACATCAAAATTTTAACTTGCCGGCTGCAGAAAACCAAAACTGCGTCTTCTTCTGTGTCGGATTTTGCAAGTTACAGTAGCAGTTATGACCCATATTTTGACGACAAATCTAACTAACTAAAACAAGATATATTTAAATTAAATATTTATTTTCCAAATCTACAGGGAGCCATAGCAGAGGGATGAAAAAGCCACTTGCGGCTCCGGAGCCGCGGGTTGCCGACCCCTGGGCTAGTCTAACAGACACTGAAAGCCAACAGTATCTGGACTCATTTTATATCAGACTTGTGGCAATAAAATGATTTGTTTGTTTATACTGATTTTCTATACTGAAAGTTTTGAATTTAAATCTAAATTATATTCTGTCCATTCTCATGTCATCTCACTCACATCTTCCCATCACTGCCTGGACCTCCAACTGTGGAAACAGCTCTTTTTATACTGATATATTAAAGGCAACCAAGTGTAAACATTCAATGATAGGCCTTTGCCCACAAATCAAATCAATATGTAAAATGATAGGCTCGGTGAGGTGACTCGGGAGGCAGAGTGTCCTCCTGGGCAGAAAGGAGCAAATGAAATAAAAACTGTGAACAGGATGGTGAAGTGCTCAGACTTAACTAGGGAAACACTGCCTGGATGAGTACATAAGAGATGAGTGGCATCTTCAAGTCGAGGACAGCCTGAATGTCTATATATTTCATGTTGGATGTAAGCCTACGGAAATGGGCCGTGCGCTTTTATAGTGTTTGCAGGTCCATTTTGTACAGTGGATTTATCACTCGTTACTCTCGGCTCTGTGTTAGACAGTGCCTGGGAACTGCTTTAGTGGTTATGTCTACAAAGTGACCGAAGACAACTACACTGATATTGCTGTAATCAAGATAAAGATGTATGATGTTTAAATCCCGCAATTTAACAATAATCCAAAATATTGTTCAGCAAATCCACTGACTCCAGTAATGTAAATTACTATTTGAACAAGCTATGATGCCATTTCTCTCTCTCTCTCTCTTTCTCTCTATCTGTATATCTCTCTTTCTCTCTCTTTCGTCTATCTCTCTCTCTCTCACACACACACACATACACACACACTCTCTGTGTACTGAACTTTTAATACATATTCAAATTCAAGAGAGAGAGAGAGAGAGAGAGAGAGAGAGAGAGAGAGAGAGAGAGAGAGAGAGAGAGAGAGAGAGAGGGGCAAGCGTTTAGTACACATAATTTCCAAAAAGCAGGACATTTCTCTTGCTCTCTAACACTATGGGCCCTGAGCCCTGATAGATAGATAGATAGATAGATAGATAGATAGATAGATAGATAGATAGATAGATAGATAGATAGATAGATAGATAGATAGATAGATAGATAGATAGACTCGTTCAAGCTGACAGGAAGTCTACGATACATCAGATAAACACTCTTAACAACCATGTTGTGCAGAAAAGCCACTCAGAATGTCCAGCACACCAAACCTCGAGGTGGATGAGCTTACAATAGCAGAAGACCACATCAGGTACCACTTCTGTCAGCAAAGAAGGAATCTTATGCTACAATGGGCACAGACTCACCCAAACCGTACAACTGAACATTGGAAAAATATCACCTGGTCTAATTAATCTTAGATTTTGCTGAGATGTGCAGTTTGCAGGGTCAGAATTTAGTGTCAGTTCGTTGTGCTGCCATAGACTGCTTGTCAGCTTAAATCAGCCTAGCCATTCTTTATTTGCCATTCTTTTCCTCTATTTGTATTTAAGGACTTTCAGACTTCAGAAAGCCAAGTGCACATAGAAGTTACTCTAAGCCTATACTTGCTTTGCAGTTGATACTACAGCCTCATATGCACATCACTTGCACGACTGTTGAAGGAACTTCAAATGAAATGTGTACTGAACTCAATACATCTCTCTGTTATCTTTGTCTCTCTCAAGAATTTGAGAAAGAGACTGAAACAGCATCATGGCTTGTTCAAATATACCAAAATACTGACTACTAAATTACTTTACATCAGTGGATTTAGTCGATTTGCTACCAAGAAGCTGAAAAATAGTTGGGAATATTATCAAGCTAAAGGATTTAAACATCATGCAGCTTTATGTTTATTACAGCAATATCAGTGTAGTTGTGTTTAGTCACTGTACAGACATAACTAATAAAAAGCAATTTCCAGACAAGAATCCATGAACCCAAACTGCTTTGTGTCAACAGTTCAGGTTGCTGGTGGTGGTGTGCTGCTGGTAGTGTAATAGTGTGAGGAACGTTTTCTAGGTAGAACCAATCAAGCATAATATGAATGGCAAAGAGTATTTTTGCTGATCATACTTATCACTTTATGGCTACAATTTACCCAGCTAATAATGGCCAGTTTCAACATGATAACGCACTCTGTCACAAAGCACAAGTTACCTTAAACTGTTTGGATGATTATGCCAATGTCAGCAAATCTGAATGGAATAAAGCAGATTTGGGATGTGGTAGAAAGGGAGATTTATTTATTTCTGAGAAATCTGTAGCAATTGTCTGATGCAATATAGTCAAACAAAGAATTGTTTCCAATCCATGCCATAAAGATTTAAGAACAAAGTAAAGGTCCTACCCGATGTAAAGATGTGTTCCTAATAAAGTGGCTAATTATTTATATTAGGTGTAATAACAATTACATGTATTACTCATGTTTGGGAGAGGAGACATTCACTGGCTGTCTATATAGAACTCATTATAGAGTTGAATTCTGTACAGTTGATTAGAAAATAACTTTTTTTTTCTTTTTTCAACCATGACACCATCTCGTGGGGTTACAAAGCTCTTAGAGTGTAGATGACCTGTTCCTCCTTATGTTTTCTCACTTTATTGCTCCCCTAACAACAACCACCAATGCAAACTGACATGTCAGTCATGCTATCTCCATGATGTTGAAGTGTGACTCTACCAGTGTTGTATAAAGTAGTAGAAAGCAATACTTGAGTAAAAGTACAAGTATCGTACTAGAAAAAGACTTTGGTAGAAGTGAAAGTTACCTTTTAGAATATTACTCAAGTAAAAGTCTTAAAGTATCTGATATTTGCTGTACTTATCAAAAGTCATTTTCTGATATTTAATGTACTTAAGTATTTGAAGTAAAAGTAAAAAGTAAAATTTCAGTGATTTTCGATAGGCATAAGAGCAGGGGCGGTTCTAGGGTTTCATCTTTAGGGGTTTTAGCTCTCAGTGAGAATTTAAAACAAGAAGAGTTTTATATTATATATTATATATGGTAAGCCAAAAGTTATGGTATTATTTAAAATGGCAAAAGTGGACACCAAAATTTTATGCATGATGTAATGTGTGCATTCTCTACAAACAGTGTGTCCAATCAATGCAGTCATTAATAAACAAATATTCACAAGACAAAGACCAAATCAATAAATGTTATTTTTATTTAGTATTGTATGGATTGTTTGCATTAATATTTTGTCTGTGCTACAACTCTGGTAATAAGAATAGTGAAATTTCACTGCTTTTGGTTGCCGTCTTTGCGTCTTTCAGCCGATTAACGTTATAGATAAACGCCTCCAGCTCTGACCACACGTGCACGCTGCGCGTACCTGAGCTTCTCCGTAGCGCGCGGACGTGCGTAATGTAATCTAGGAGCAGTGAGTCGCCAAACCTCCCTTATTGCAGTCACACACATTTCTTCTGATTTTATTTTGTAGTAACGAGTAACGAAGACGCTTAGTGGAAATATAACGGAGTAAAAGTATACATTTTAAAGTATACTTCAAAGTGAAAGTTGACCTAAATTTAAATAGCGAAGTAAAGTACAGATACGTGACATTTCTACTTAAGTACGGTAACGAAGTATTTGTACTCCGTTACATTACAACACTGGTCTCTACCGGAAAGGAGATCCTTCATTGTGTTGGTGTAAAGTTGTTCAAGAATTCTAACAGATAGTCTCTACTTAGTTTCTCTGATGTACAGCTGATTTCATCCCTTGCAAGAGAGACAATAAAAAGTAAAAGAAGTAAAAGGCTCCTGAAGGGATGCATGCGGAGCGATGAGAAATAAAAAAATATTTTTTTCTTTTCAGGGCCTGTGATTTTACTGGCTGTATTAATAAATTTTCAAAACAGTTGCATGCTAGTGGTCTAGATTTTATACCTATATTAGAGCTGATATTTATTCGGTACAGACCTTCAATAGCCACTTTATTAGGATTCCCTTTCTCTCTCTCAGAACAGACTCAATGAATTGTGGCTACATGATGGATTTCACTAGGTGCTGAGAACATTCCTTTGAGGTCCATGTTGACATGAATGCATCCCATAATTGATAGAGATTAAACAATCATACAGCGAATCTCCCGAATCTGCAACTAGAAAAAATCATTAAGATTCATTAATCATTAAAAATCATCAATAAGATTGAAAAATTGTTGCAAGTGTGATACACATAGGCAGTTAAAATACTCATTCAAAGAAAAGCTTGGCTGGGATTAGGGAGCCTCAATTGTACCAAGATTTCATTGCCCATACCATTACACCACCAACAAGAACCTGTGTAAACGGATTACACAATGGATTCATGCTAATGACAACAAATTTTGACACACCTATCTTTATACGACACCAGAAATCAAGCTAGGTAATGTTGTCTCAATCTCTCGAGTGATCCAATTTGTTCAGTTTTGGCAAAATCTCTATCCACTGTAGGCTCAAATTCCTGTTCTTACCTTACAGAAGAGGATCCTGATGTCTGCTTCATGGTTTGATGTGGATTCTAAGTTGCCTTTCTTCTTTACATTACATTTACATTTATGGTATTTGTCAGACAATCTTATCCATTTTAGTGTCCATTTAACATCCATTTAACTGAGGACAACAGAATTGAGGGTTAAAGTTACTTACTCAGGGGCCCAGCATTGGCAGCTTGGTGGACCTGGGATTTGAACTCACAACATTCAATCTAGTGTTTTAGGCCAGTGGTCCCCGACCCCCGGGCCGCGGACCGGTACCAGTCCGTAGACCAGATGGTACCGGGCCGCCCAAGCAACATTAAATTATTTCCATTTTATTTACTGTGTTGTTTTTCTCTCGGGTTTGTGCGACTTTCCATGGAAACTTTCGGAAACGGTACTCTCTCATGTTTAACAGTGATTGGTGTACGTGTATATTGTGTTTGCTCATATTTAACCCACAAATTAGCAAAAATGAGCACGAAACAGACGTCGTTAGAAAGTTAGAAACTCTGCCGGTGTTCTGGATTAAAGTCATGGCGGAATACCCTGAGATTGTCACCACAGCACTTAAATCCCTATTGCCATTTCTGACATGCTATCTGTGTGAAGAGGGGTTTTCTGCAGTGACGGCAACCAAAACAAAACAACGGAATAAACTGGACATAAGTGACACACTTCGGGTGTCATTGTCACCTATTACCCCAGATGGAACCGTCTCATTGCAAAGAAACAAGCTCAGGGTTCTCATTGATTTAGCATTGTAGTGAGTTACAAAGGCATATTTAAATACAATTAAATAAAAATTATTCATTTTAATTTAATTGTATAGCCGCCACCCCCCACCCCCAGCGGGCCGCAGTAAAATGATCAAACATTGACCAGTCTGCGGCGAAAAAAAGGTTGGGGACCACTGTTTTAGGCTACCACACCATTCTGCTGAACTTGGTTGAAAAGAGTGATCATAGTTATCATAACTTACCTGTACCTTAGCTCAAAACGATTCTGGATATCCTACTCGGTACTCTATCATCAACAAAGCATATCTGTTAACAGAACTGCCTCACATTGGAGGTTTTTTGTTTTGCACCATTTGGTGTACATTCTAGAGACTGGTCTGTATGAAAATCACAAGAGATCAGATTTCTTTTAGATGCTAAAACCAACCAACGTTGCAGGAAAAAACATGCCAATTATCAAGGTCATTACGAGCACAGAATCACATTGTTATGTTTGATATTAACACTTCATGAAGCTATTTGTCTTTGTGGTGTTGCCACATGATTGGATAATTACAAGAATGAGTACTGTACCAGTAAGAACTGTATGAGGTCGATTCTGGTTGTCCAGTTTTATTAAACACAACTGACTAATACCGATTTCGACTTGAGCAGATACTTGGACAGTTACCTACTCAGGCAAAGACACCAAACATGGTTTAAATTGGCTTATTGAAGCAAGTCTTCAAACTCCAGATTGTGCGGGCAGAGTGGCAGCTGTGTGAGTGAAGTTGAATTCTCATGTATTCTGAACCGCACTGAGCTCTATGGGATCGATCCACCGAGCTGTTACACGGATGTCGGACTGTCGTCTGAGCTCCATATATCGCTTGTGAATGGGTTCCTCAATGATTTACGGTAATGTTAGTTTTCAGGAGGCAGACTATGGGCATAAACTGTTTGACCGAGCTAGGAAAGGGCAAAAAAAAAAAAAGAAAAAAGAAAAAGAGAAGGATTTACAACTATGAAGCACATGGTGCAGCTTCAGGTGAGATTCTATAAGACAGAATCCCACATCCTTAACAACCATGAATGGCTGGTCATCTAGCACGGATGAGTTATAGAGCTTTCTGTTCTGGAACTTTCCATTTACAGAACAGAGAATCAGCTCCAAGCTTACATTATTTATAGCCCTATATGTTGTTGAGCTACTGAAGTTTGAATTAAACCCATTCAATTCAACGATACTGTCAATCATGATAATAAATGTAAATATAATGATTGAATGACTGAGAATGGTATGCTGTATCTGTCTAATGTATGTTATGAGTAATAATAATTATATATATATATATATATATATATATATATATATATATATATATATATATATATATATATATATATATATATATATATATATATTAAAGGTTAATCATCCATTCTCTCTCGACTATCATAATGTTTTGGACAAACTGATATTCTTATACTTGTTTGTAGCTTAGCTTATTTTTACTGTTAGACAAACCATTATTTCGTCTACAATAGCCAATATACAGCAAGATTTCTGGGTGAAAAAAGTGCCACTATTCGATAATTATCTCCAAAAACAAGAGAAAAGAACTATACTTCCAAGTACTATTTTTTTAAACAACAAAAGTGTAATGAGATTGGGACAAACCAATCTCAACAAACCCAGGGTCACAATTTTTGATGTTTTATCTTCCATCTCAAAGAGATACAAAGAGAAGGAAACAAATGAAATCACACTAACAGCCTTTCATCTTGAGCTGGACCGCAGAAGCTCTAGTAGACTAAGGTCATTGTATTTTTTGCAGGGTGTTGTACAAGCATCTCAGTTCTCCATGCTTTTGAACAATAGTTTTGTACCTACGTTCTTGGGTTCATCATTTGATTTCAAATTAGATTTTTTTATTTTGATTTATTTTTTTCTACCTAAAACAGGCATTCACAACACGATTTTCTATTTAAATGATCCATTACTTAGATAATTCATTCATTCATTCATTCATTTTCTACCGCTTATCTGAACTTCTGTAACGGTCTGAACGGTCTGTATAATGGTGTCTCCTAAATGACATAAATGTACACTTATTCTTTCTGTGGAAACACTTCAAAATATATAGAATATTCATTCATTCATTCATTCATTTTCTACCGCTTATCAGAACTTCTCGGGTCACGGGAAGCCTGTGCCTATCTCAGGCGTCATCGGGCATCGAGGCAGGATACACCTTGGACGGAGTGCCAACCCATCGCAGGGCACACACACTCTCATTCACTCACACACACACACACACACACACACACAACGGACAATTTTCCAGAGATGCTAATCAACCTACCATGCATGTCTTTGGACTGTGGGAGGAAACCGGAGTACCCGGAGGAAACCCCCGTGGCACACACAAGGCAGTAGCGGGAATCGAATCCCCAACTCTGGAGGTGTGAGGCAAACGTGCTAACCACTAAGCCAACGTTACACCAACCCCCCCCCAAACATCTATAAATTTGTAGATTTTACTCATGCATAGCACAAAGTTGCTGTTCGTGCAGACTGGATAGTGGCTGGATGACTGGTTTGTTAGCACCCAGCTTGGAAACATTGCAAATCGAAAGAAAGCTTAGAAGAAATTAAGTCGTAACTTCAGTGATTACCCCTATGGTTTGTCCAGTTATCCCTCCTTCATGACGCACATACCGAACCACACTGCCTCCACCTGCTACAATGTGGTCTAATGATTTGAAAAAACCAATATTGCAGTCAAAGGGAAGATCTGAACAGATATGTGAGGAAGGGTAAAGGAGCCCAACAGTGCAGACTAAGAAGATCCTTGTCTGCTTTGATGTGAACGCTGTCGAGGTTTATTGGGCCGTTTTGAATTCTGAATAAAGTTTTCTTTAGGTTTTCTGTTTTGTGTACAGTACAGTAACCATGACTGTCCCAAATTCTGCAAAAAAGATAAAGATAAAATAAAACTGATTTCTAAAATAGATGAAGGAAATATATTCACTTTTTAAATCTTTCTTATCCTCTGTCTCACTGTCATTAGTCCTCTTTCTCTGTGCCTCATTATTTTCTTTCACCCTCATCCTTCTACCTCTGTCTGAATATTAATAACGGTCTTCAGAAGCATCTCCAGAGAGCCATGTGGTGAAGGTTGCCTGAGTTTCATATTGTAGTGGATCCACATAATTTTAGATTGAAATGATAAGCCAGCTTAAGCACATCTCGTCTCTTGTCAATATATTCCACCAGGATCCTTAAATACATTTTATGTGTTGAATTAAATTGACTCAAATAGGCCAATTAATAGAACATTATGTCGGTCCAGTAAAATGCAAGATTCTAACAAGAATGATATTGTCGGATTTTGTATTCTAGCAATATTAAAAAGGTGCCACCAATCATTTGGAAGAACCTGAATGAACAAGCGTAACATAATGGACACAATTATACTTCATACTTTTTGGACTATAGCTAATATTTTTCCTAAATCTGACTGCATTCAGATCTTACAATGATGTATTTGATTTAAACTGAAGCTTTTCTCCGGTCCTTATTTGTGGGGGATGAATGAAAAGGACTATTTGATGATAATGACACGGTCACAGGGACGGCTGGGTATTTAACGTAACACAAACTTTTAAAAGTTTAGAGGATTTTACTGCCATAGAAGTTCTTTTTTGATCCAGAATCAAAGGAACCCAGATAGGAAACAGAGGGAACACTTATTAAGCTGCACATAGGGGCTAATTCCTACTCTATTTGTTCAAATAATATATTTATCCATCCATTCTTTAAGCCGCGTATCCTGCTGGGTCGCCGGGGAATCTGAAGCCTATCCCAGGAGACTCGGGGCACGAGGCCATCGACAGGATGCCAGTCTATTGCAAGGCATAATGGCACATACATGCACACACACACAAACCCACACACAAACACACACACATCTTTTCACAGACTATGGACAATTTAGAGATGTCAGTCAGCCTACAGTACAAAGCATGTCTGAATAAGGGAGGAAACTATTTTTTCACTAAGGCTGGATAATAATATAGGATGAAAAATTCTGATGTCCAATCTGTGTAATTTCCAATTTGTCAAGTATTCAGTACGGTTGATGTCAGATCTGTAATAATGTCCCATTAGAGGGGAATGTTCCTCCTACATCCTGCCCAGTTTCCAGTTTTTTTAGGATAGACTCTGGATCCAATGCAACACTGAACAGATAGTCTTTAATAATGCCTTTGACAAAAGAGAAGTTTATTGAAATCATTCTGAATCGGGAAGCTGTTCACAAGTTTCCGGAGGACTTCAACAGGAAACACGGTAAGCAAATCATATACAACGTAGGCTTCTACACATATTAGCAAATTCAATGAGACTGGAATTGTTTTAGTGTAGTAATAAATGTAGGGTTTGTGTTAGTTCAGTGCATTCTCTGCTCATAATATTGAGTTGGATTCCCATTAAATTGCTTGCCACCTTGCAAAAGTAACACATTTTTAACTTACTACATAACTTTTGATGGCAGGCCCAGGGGTTAAGTGCACATTTTGCCAGGAGCTGCTGTCACACTCCTAGAAACATGCTATATTTGATTTTTATGATGGCATTCAGACTGCTGTAGTTCGAGATGCCACACGGTTGAGTGGATCATTGAACCATTTTACACATGGAATAAAATTACTGATACCCTTATGACAAATAACCCAGGAAACTGTCTGGCAACCAATTTGATACCCAACACATGCTAAATCTGGACACATTATAAATGCAGATGGCATAATTAAGCTGTACCTGTTGTAGTGCTCCCAGTGTGCCAAAGATTAAAGGAAGCGTCAGACACACTCATACTTCTATTTAGGGAAAAAAATGTTTTGGATCGGATCTGTATGCACCTTGAGCGTGTTAACAAATGTATACTTGAGTGACATTGATCCTTCTCTCGATTGCTCAATTATCTGCAGATAACAATGTCAGAATGCTCTGATGATAGCAAAAAAAAAAAAAAAAAATAGCATAATGAGTAAAATCTCTAAATCCATAGCATGGAAAGCACTGAGTCATATCTTTGAGAGAAAGGGAGAGAAAGGCGAGTGTGTGAAGGGAAAAAGAAGGAGGTTTGTGCTTATTTTGTCGAGACAGGGCAAGGGATGTAGAAGGAACAATCAATAAACTAATTTCAAAGTTTCAAGAAAGTTCATAACTTCCAAGCAGCTCAAGTAATGGGTATTTATTCCATTAATTGGCTCACTGTGTCTCACAAAGTTTAGGTTTGATGGGACATACATCTGGGGAATAATGAATAACATCAAATGGCACGCAATGTGCACTTGATTCAAGTGCATTTCATTTTCACTTGTTGAGACACATGATCTAGAAATATCGCAGACATAATAATGCTACGTTCACAAACGCAGCGGTCACTACGATGTACTACTACTACTCGTTACCATAGTAATAACGTTGCTCGGTGATTAGCTAGATATTTTAGCGATTAGTGAGATGAAGGAAGAGCAGTGTGTCTCTTTGCCACGGATCACATGCTCTCTCTCTTCTGTCTTCACACCCATTGGTAGTTAATGCACCAAATTTTATTAAACTTTGGACACCCCCATATCTGGTTGCAACAGTCAATGTTTAAATAAGTCGTAGATCTTTTTAATCCATCCATACAGGTACTCATGATTTAGCAATATACTTCTCAGCTTATATATAACATGCCTATATATATATATATATATATATATATATATATATATATATATATATATATATATATATATATATATATATATATGTATAAATATATATAATATATATATATATTTATATATAGGTCTCCGATGCTTAAATATGTACAACATCTAAGTTTGCAGAGCCAGCATAACTGTACTGTCGTATCAGTAGCTTTTCTTTTGACATATCCAACCCCAAATCAGATTGTGGAAATGTAGAGCGACATTTTACTTCACCCCTGTCTTTCATGCATTCCGTCCCAGCTGCCTAGAATCCTTCACCATTCAACTCTCTCCCTCTCTTGATTTCTTGGGTTTCCATCAATCCTGACCTTTAGAAAGCCGTCATCTTTTCTTGCACATGCGGTGCCGTAACCTTATTAGCAAACTTTATGGATGTCTATTCGTACACATGGCTTGCTGAGAGTGCAAATAAAACTCTGCCAATCAGATACCATGCCACCAACTGCATGCTCAAACAGAATAGAACAATCTCATGTGAATCAGTATAGCACAAGCTCGGATGGTTGACTGACAACAGCTGTTTAGTTGTGGCCCAGAGCTAATTGAAATCAATGGTTTATCTGATGAAGTCTGTATAGGTCCTATCCAATCCCACTGAGGATTCATAAGAAGTGTGAATATCATTGGACAGGCCAAACAGGCTTATTGGCTTGGCTAACCCTAACCCCCCTCTTTTTTATTTTGCTGATCTACACTTTGAGAAGCTAAACTGTTCATCAAGTATTAAGCGAGCTTTATCGATCATGAGGGATAATGTGGGATCTACTTGTGATTTTGAGGGTTTGTCAATATACTGTTAAACACCAGTACATTAAACCATTAAACACAAGGGTATTTGCAGTCATGAGGGTTTGTAGATTGAAGCTTTGGTCGTTTGTTGATATATATTCAATCTAGAATGCAATCCAACTGAGTTGAACTGAAGTGATAAATATCCAACCTGGTTGATAAATAGATTAAATATGTTATATATTTTCTGTATTTCGTCTTAGTTAGATTTGGATTAAGGCAAACGGTGAGGTTAATGCTCATGTATTTTAAGTATTAAAAAAAAAGTTTGTTTATCATAAAGATCATTTTTAAAATTGTTTACTTCAAAATAAATGGTTTCCCTAAATAAGTAGTTCTAAAAACGTAGGAATAGATGAGACGAGCTTGGCTTATTCAGATGTTTTGAAATAGCCTCCTGGGTGAAGCTGGATGAGAATGTTTTCAAGAGCTTCACTCGGAATACTGTTAAGAAATAGTCAAACTAAATAGTTTTGATCTGATGAACGTTTTTGATCATGGCATCATTCAACACATGGAAAAGGAGAACTTGCCTGCTTCGGCTCGTTCATGCAATTATCCAGTCAGCCAATTATACGACAGCAGCACAGTGCATAACTTCATGCAGATACAAGTCAAGAGCTTTGGTTAATGGTGAAACATTAAAAAAAAAAAAAAAAAAAAAAAAAAAAAAAAATTTACACAGAACGGTGCACTTTTTTTTTATGCTGACAGGAAGTGACACAAATCATCACTTAGTACAACTGTGGTAACCAGAAAAGCATGTCAGAATTCATACCATTTTGAACACGAGCAGAATAGGCTACAACAGCAGAAATCCATGTTGATTTACACTCCTATAAGTCAAAAACTGTTATTTGGTGGCTCTCTGCTCCAAAGGGTGCTGTATCATGGCTGATCCCATGCTCTGACTTCATCTTCCAGCTCAATCTAGTCCTCTCTGACCTTGTGAATAAAAACAGCCAACCTGACCTGTCCCTCCGATGTGCTCGTTCCTAATCCTGTCCATCCGCATCACTCCTAAAGCGAGCCTCAATATCCTCATCTGTGCTACCTCCATCTCTGCCTCGTGTCTTCTCCTCAATGCTACAGTCTCTAACCCATACAGTATAGCTGATCTCGCTACCGCCTTGTACACCTTTCCTTTGATTCTTGCTGACACTCTTCCTGCACTTGCCTCTTCTCCTCTTTTCCACACTCCCTGTCGCACTGGACAGTTGCCCCCAAATGGAAATTCCTGTGTGCTGTAATGTACAGGACTGTGCAAAAGTTTTAGGCAGGTGTGAAAAAATGCTATAAAGAAAGAATGCTTTCAGAAATGGAAGTGTAAAACATTTATTTTCATAAATGAACAAAATGCAGAGAATGAACTAAAGAGAAATCTTTAAGAAGGGATGTGACAGCCTAGTGGTTAAGGTGTTGGGTTACCAATCGGAGGTTGTGAGTTCAATTCCTACATCCACCAAGCTGCCCCTGAGCAAGGCCCTTAACCCTCAATTGCTCAGTTTTTTTTAACAAAAATGAGATACAAAATGTAAGTCGCTCTGGATAAGGGTGTCTGCTAAATACTGTTAATGTAATGTAACTCTGTTCTGCTCAATAGTATTTTTTGGGATGTGGTAGTTCAGTGGTTAAGGTGTTGGGCTACTGAACGGAAGGTCATGGGTTCAAACCCCAGGTCCACCAAGCTGCCACTGCTGGGCCCCTGAGCAAGGCCCTTAACCCTCAGTTGCTCAGTTGTAAGTCACTCTGGATAAGGGTGTCTGCTAAATGCCATAAATGTAAATCAAATCAGTATTTGGTGTGACCACCCTCTGCCTTCAACACAGCAGCAGTTCTTCTAGGTACCCTTGCACACAGTTTTTGAAGGAACTCGGCTGGTAGGTTGTTCCAAACATCTTGGAGAACTAACCACAAATCTTCTGTTGATGTTGGCTCTCTCACATCCTTCTGTCTCTTCATGTAATCCCAGACACACTCGATGATGTTGAGATCAGGACTCTGTGGGGGCCGTGCCATCGCTTCATGCTGGTTTGAAGGCAAAAGGTAGTAACACGAAATATCGATTTGATTGAGATTTTTCTTTTGTTTGCTCACTTTGCATTTTGTAAATTGACAGAAATAAACTCTCGTTATTTATATTTCTGAAAGCATTCTTGGGTTACAGCATTTTTTCACACCTGCCTAAAACTTTTGCACAGTAATGTATATGTGACAAAAACAATGGCTGCTTCTTCCTCAGTGCCATATTGGGCACAGTTTCAATGCAACCCATGCAGCTGATCAAGTATTCGGTGAAGCAAATTTAATAAACTTTGCTCACGTTGATCACGGTGATGTCCACTGAAAAGAAATTACATTGTTTTGCGTGCCAGAGCGTACTCTTTTCTACTGCTAATAAAGAACTGCTACACACAGAAGAAGCAAGCATTTAGACTTTTGGCTGTTCACATTGAGCTAAAATCAGTAAACAGTATATAAGGTAGGTTTTAAAGGCTGCAATCTGTACATGACACAGTAGCTGGAGTAAAAAAAAAAATCCAATTTCTATTTACTCAAACAATTTAAAGAGTTTAATTAAACCTGAAAGTGCTTTCTTTGAATGCAAGCTTGAGAATATTTTATTGGTATAATGCCAGTGTATTTCTAATTTGGTTTTCGAGCCCAGAATGAACTCATATACATTGCTCTGACTGGAGAGGCACAAGAGTGTGTCTCAGAATCTCTCCTGAGCTATATTTGAATCCACTGTATCCCAAAAAAGTGCTAACATTGACTACATAGGCAGCTTCCTGGCACAGACAGAAGAGTAAACTTTTCCTGACTTCAGACAAAGACTTAAAAATCCTGCTTATCATTTTTTGAATGTACATAAAATACAACTGAATTATTGATGAATAACTATAGACACAAAATTGAAATCAGATCCTTGATTCATTATTACATTAAAAATCATATTATATTATAATCGAATTAGTAGGACGTGTAAAAAAAGGAATTTATTACCAGACCTGCCATCGTACTGACAAAGAATGTGATTATCTTGCTCCATAAACATCTGTCAAGTTTAAAGATCCTTTCACAGTACAAGCTTCATGATCCTTAAGCCTTTAGCCAGTAAAGTGATGCACTTGAGATAACTACACTAAATCACCTCCTCATAATGATGCTTCTTTTAATCAGTTTACCACCCACACAGATAGTCGAGTGTTTCTTCCATTTTTTTTATTTATTTTTTTTTGGACTTATTTACATTTGAATGATATGGAAGATGATATGTACCTTTATTAATCCCTGTAGGAGAAATAATTTTTAATAGAGAAATAAAATAAAAACAAAAAATAAAAATTAAAATTAAAGACAAATTGACACAAGTGACAGAAGTAAAATCAAACAAATCCTGTACAAAAAAAATAAATAAATAGAAATAATAAAAAAATAATTGAAATGTGTGCTATGCTGTATGTAAATTCATTAATTCAATTAAATAACACTAAACCCACCTACAGTTCAACAGCTCTGACCCATCAATGCATGGACTCCAAGACCTCTGAATGTGTGCTGTGGTATCTGGCACCAAGAGCTCAGTAACAGATCCTTTAAGTCCTGTAAGTTGAGAGATGGAGCCTCCATGGATCTGACTTGTTTGTTCAGCACATCCCACACACAGATGCTCGATCTGATTGCGATCTGGGCAAATCAGAAGCCAACTCTTCCACAAACTATTACTGAACAATGTTCACACTTTTGGTGATCTTTTGACAATTAGTCATCACAATTTATTTCTTATCCTTATCTCACCAATCTCCATACATTTGCCATTCTTTCCTTCTTCCAACACATTGACTTTGAGAACTGAATGTTCACTTGCTTCTTAATCTATTCATCCATTGACAAGTCCCATTGTAATGAATTCATTCATCCATCCATCCATCCATTTTCATTCATTCATTCGTTCATTCATTCATTCATTCATTCATTCATTCATTCATTCATTTATTTTCTACCGCTTTTATCTGAACGTCTCGGGTCTCAGGTGTCTTTGGGCATTGAGGCAGGATACACCCTGGACAGAGTGCCAACCCATCGCAGGGCACACACACATTTTCCAGAGATGCCAATCAACCTACTATGCATGTCTTTGGACCGGGGGAGGAAGGAAACCCCCGAGGCACGGGGAGAACATGCAAACTCCACACACAAGGCAAAGGCGGGAATCGAACCCCAACCCTGGAGGTGTGAGGCGAACATGCTAACCACTAAGCCACCGTGTCCCCCATTGCAATGAATTAATCAGCTTTATTCACTTGACCTCTCATTAGGTGTATTGTTATGGCTGATTCCTTTATTCTAGAATTGTATTCTATTATGTATTATACATTATATAAGCTATTCTTATTATATCTTTAAGTCCCCTGTTGGTCCAGCAACAGGATTCCATGCTCTCATTGCCACAGCCTGGGTGCGATTCCCAGGCAGGGAGCTAATCAAGAGAAAAACTAACCCTCAGTGCCAGTCCAAAACCTGGATAAAATGGTAGAGTTGTGCATCCGGTGTAAAACCTGTACCAAATCTAATATATGGACCAGGTGATCTGCTAAAGAAGAAGCTGAAAAACAACAACCACATCCTTGTAATATCCTTGGTATTTATATACACATACAATATCCACGGAATGACAATTAACGAAAGGGAAAGTGGCATGACATACGGCTAAATATGGTGACCCATACTCAGAATTTGTTCTCTGCGTTTAACCCATCTAAAGTGCACACACAAAGCAGTGAACACATACACACACACCGTGAACAAACACACACTGTGAACAGTGGGCAGCCATTTATGCTTAGCGCCCGGGGACCAGTTGGGGGGTTCGGTGCCTTGCTCGAGGTCCTCAGTCGTGGCCAAGACTCGAACCCACAACCTTAGAGTTAGGAGTCAGACTCTCTAACCCTAGGCCATGACTTCCCCTCCTATTAAATGCTGAGTGTGTGTGTTTGTGAGACTTGTTGTGAGCAAGTGGAGTAGGAGGCATTAGATATTACATTATGATCATGAAAATTAGACTCTTAGTTGTAAAGTTCCATATAACATTATATAACATTACACTAATTAGTGGATAATGACCTCCATTCACTGTTCTTGATACTCAAGATACTGTTATCTTGAGTAATTCTGTTTCAGTTGCCTTTGGAAACGTCTCTATAAACTAGGCACCTATTAGGCAAAATACAGCAGTGCTTGATGTTTAATTACTGCTTAATGTCCAAATCACTCAGGCATTCCAATGACTCCGATTTACACCTACAAGTATTCTTTGCATTCCATAGAGCATGCTGTCCACTTACGTGCTTCAAATTGTTTAGAAACAAACCCAACATTTCATCTTTAATGCTTTAGAATGTGGAATAAATTCTGTTTGATCTAAAGGTTTATCAAGCCGTATTTGCCGAGTTAAGAAAGCTGAGCTGTTGAGGCAGAGGCATGGTCAATGTTCTTGAAATGCAAAGCAGGAAGCAAAAGCAGAAAATACAATGCATACGTCTTTGCTTTATCTTCTTGTAAGTCTCTTTTTGTCTTTCTCATCTCATTAGAAAGCCCTGCGGCACATCCCGTATTTGCCCAGTGCTTTGATTCATGCATGTGCACACTCCTTGATCCCCCTCAGCTTAAGGCATCAGGCAGGGACAAGGACATTCTGACAATTTGAGACCCGCTCCCTGGCTGATTGCCGTAAATATTTGTCTTGACCTATTCTGAAGCTACAAACCAGGCTTTAACATGCCCAATTAATCCAGATTCTATATCATGTGATTGGGAGGCGGTAATTGAAGATTGATCTGTTTCTTAATGAAAGAAAGAGGAAAATGGAGGAATCGTGGTTTATTACAACAGTTCTTTAGCCATTTCACAACAATTGATTGTGCTAATGTGAATCTGATTGAGATGCTCTAGCTGCTAATTAGTTTTGAACTCACTGAAACTCTTTTGTAATGCAGATTTTTTTTTCTTGTATGCTTTGTTTTTCTTACTACGTGGATATCCAGTCATTTAAATATAATGAAAGAATGATATCATTGAATGATATTAAATCTATATGTTCTTTTTATATCACAAACAGGGGTTAATCACTATTATAAAGATATCAGGCTTCTGGGATAGGATTGAGGGATTAAGTTGAGGATGTTGATGAAGCTTCAGTCTTAGTATAGATACAGCATAGTACGTGGTGGTTGTTTAGAGTCATTATTTTTACATGTCATTTATAATTAGGCCAAATGCAGAATCATGCTTTTCACTTTCCGCTCATGGCTTGGTCAAATAGCATGACGTTACGTTCACTAAGCACTATTTCATTCGTAAATCATTGAAACAGATCGGTATTATCTATTAGATTAACAAGAATAAAGCTAGTTTACTTTAAATTCTAATTTAAAAAAATCAAACATGTAATCTATACATAATTAAAATAGATGAACTGTGCCTACTTTTTCCATTTTCAATACTGTGCCAATATAAAAGCTCTTTCTATCAACCACCACCCTTTATAGACTACATATCTTCTTAGCAACCATTTTCTGTTGTCAAGTCATACTGCCTATCACTGCTTTAAGATAAATCACTAATATTATAGCTAGATAATAAGATATAAATATATAAATATTCCAGCTATTTTTTTTTGCGATAAGTGACGCCTTTCTTCTTCACTTCCTTCAAATGTTCTCAGTCTATAATTGCGCTAACAAAACCTTTAATACGTACATTTTCAGCATCTCATATCTGTTTTTCTCACTGACCTAAGAGAATGCTTTCAATTAACCCCAGAGGAAATGAGAACTGCTTGCATTAAAGCATCTGAAGTTGAGTGAAACTAAGTTGAGCATCTCACAGTGACTTGTAAAGAATGTGAAATGAATTTGAGTCTTGAAATGACATTAGACTTATTTCTGATCCTGATCATATCTCAGTGTAAAGCCATCAGCGTATCTACCTCACATAAGATGTTGTCCCAGATGAGGACTTTCTGTAGACACTCCAGTTTTGAGCACAATATGCTTCCATCTCAGTGCAGTAGTACTAATGAGAAAGGAATACATCATCTGCGTGTGGATATGATGCTTCAGAGCATCCAACATAATACTGGTTTGGAATATTGGCACTACTAGTGTACACAGCAGGTCACAATCAGGAAGTGATCAGGATTGTGTAAGGTGTAGGGTATAGGGAAAGTTTAAAGACAAGCATTGGAATGGGAATACCACCTGCTCTGAGGGCTACAACATGCTGGAAAGAGAGCACTTCTCCTGTAGATGAAGCAATTCAAAAATCTGGAATCTCTGTGTGTATTTCTCATTCTTTCAGGGGTTATATATGCATATAAACATATCTGCCCAAACCTGGAGTGCTGATTCATGCCCGTTACATTCCAGTTATATACCTGGTACATCCCTCACTCATCCCTCTAGATTCTCTTTTATCCCACTTCTTGCAGAAATAATCATCAAGTGCACTTTGACTTAAATCCATGAATATTTGCATACAGGCTGATTTCAGTACAGTTGTTGATATAAAATCTACCATATATATATATATATATATATATATATATATATATATATATATATATATATATATATATATATATATATATATATATATATATACACAGTATATACACAAAATGTATTATTTTTTAATTTAACATGTTGCATGTCTTTAGAAGAAGAAGAATGGGGGGGGGGGCATAGAAGCCTTTATTATCGCCAAATATACCCCAACTGAGGAGGTTAGGGTCAGAGTGCAGGGACAGCTATGATACAGCACCCCTGGAGCAGGGAGGGATGAGGGCCTTACTCAAGGGCCCAGCAGTGGCAGCTGGGCTGTACTGGGCCTTGAACCCTGATCCTCCGATCAACAACCCAGAGCCGTAACCAGTTGAGTCACCACTGCCCCAAAGAACAGAAGACTAACGTTTGAAAATAATTAATGAAGTAGGTATTCAGCGTCTTTTATGGTCCGTTGGGGTGGTTTAATGGACCATTATGTGATTATGTCCAAAGGATAGTTACCTACTTAATTATTTGCTAAGATATTTACTTACAGTACTTATTCTCCTATACGTTCTTATGTATTTATTTAATTATTTCCTTGCTTATTTAAATATTTTATTACATACACTCAAAAACTTAGTTACTTACTTACCTACTTAGTACCTACTTCACTTGCTTACTTTGTCCTTAACTTTTTCCTTTCCTTCTCTTTTTACATCAAAGAAATGCAAAAGACAAAAATATGATATTAAATAATCTAATTCACACTAAACTACCAACCATAATAGTCAATAACAACTACTGTACTAACCATAACTATCATAATCGAATTGTAGGAAGTGTAGCAATCTATGCATCTATATTCTGTAGCACTTATACTGCACAGGGTCATAAAGAACCTGGAGACTATCCCAGGGGACACAAGGTAGGGGATACTCTGGACAGGTTGCCAACCCATTGCAAGGCACAACCACACACGCACACACAACAGAGAATTAGGAGATGTCAGTCATCAACACATGTTTTTTTGGACTGGGGAGGAAACTGTAGCACCCAGAGTAAACCCCAGAAGCTCGGGGAGACCATGCAAGCCCGATGGGAATCAATCTCCCAACCATATCGATGTGAAGCAGAAGTGCCAAGTACTTTGAGTGACAAGAATTTTCAAAATAACTGAATTCACAAAGAAAAACAAGAAAATCCAGACAAAACCATCAGCTGACAATAATAACACCATTACAGGATGTTGCAAAGGAATTTCATCAAAGTCGAATCTCATCGAAGTCCAGGAATGTACTGTGTCTCACAAATATGTGCGTTTGTTTGAACAAATAATATGTCTGGATTTAAATTAACACGTCTACTCTATTTACATTTGTACTGTAGTTCCACCTCATTCTGGCAGACTCTGCAGATTGTGATTTTCTTTTTCTGCTTCACATTTGATTCAAATGAAACCTAACAACTCTCCTTGCCAAAACGAATGAAGATTATAATCTTTCCGACAGGATTATATGACAAGACTCTAAAGGTTCGCTTCACTGTAAGAGCTAAATCTAGTGAAATGATTAAATGATGTGAACGGCTAAACTAGCCCTGACTCTCTTTCATCGGAAGTAACACAATTATACTCCACTGTCTTTCTTGTTTTCTTTTACTTTTATTCTCCTTTTGTTACTTCTTTCACCAAACTCTGTTTAACAGTTATCAAACACATCATACCCATTCTTCTGCTGCAGCAAATCCTCCAAGGTCAAATCCCTTTACCGCTTTCGAAGAGTAGACAGGAAGCAAACTCAAGGACAAGCCACAGTGAGGCTGAAATTGGGTGCAAATGCAGGCCCTTTGTATTGGAAATAACCTCTGCGTGCCTCCCCTTTTTATCTCACATCTTACTAGCAACAGCGCCATCCCAATGAATCCTGAGCCTATGACTACACTTAATCAGACTGGTCTGCCTATCCATCCATCCATCCATCCATCCATCCATCCATCCATCCATCCATCCATCCATCTCATCACCCAATGTGCACTCTGGTGGGAATTGATCTGCATGGAGACCTAGTGGCTCATGGGATTGCTGTTGATGGGGCTGTCTGGAGACAGTCACGCCTTTTTTGAACCACCGTTGAATCAGTCAGCTTTGTCGTCTTCATCAGCCCTCATCACACCTCCACTTGTACATTCACAGCCACCTTTATTTTGATCACTCACACCTGTTTTTATTAGTTATCTCTGCCACTCTTTATGCTATGTTGTTGTGTAAGATTACCTTTTTTTGTCCTTAATACTCGTCTTTAGATTCTGCCTTGTACCATGCCCCATTACTTTGTTTACTTTGTCTTTGTCTCGATTGTCCTGTTCTCTGCCTTTAATAAACTTTGAGCTTTAATAAACGCTCACATGCATTTGCATCCCCAAGCCTGTTTCTGTTCTCAGATAGTAATATTGCATATATTTCACATTATATTATTATTATTATTATTATTATTGTTGTTGTTAGTTATTATTATTGTTATTGTTGTTGTTGTTATAAATATTCATGATGTATATTGCATAACGCATTCATAATGCATAACGTCTTATTTAAGAAACTTTGGCCAAATACTTTAAATGAGACAAATGATGTCTTTCAAGGTGGTATATTATGATTTGTGAAAATAATTAATTGAAAAGCAAACTGTTAAAAAACAAAAAACAAAAAACCTAGAAATTTAGAGTAATTCTGCATTCAATCTATCTGGATTGCTCTTATGCAGATTTATAAATAAGCCTGCTGCTAAGTGGCTCTACACTGGTTGACGCTCTTCTTCAGTCTGTGTCTTTGCGAAATTTGCTCTTTTCTACAGGCATATAAACAAACTAAAAGAACATCTCTGATCTCCCTACAATAACAGCTGTTTCAACAACTAAGTCTAACTGAAAATTATGGCTTGAATGGTATTATTTTGATCCATATATAAGCATGCTTTATTTCCATATGTCATGAATATGCAGATATAACAGAAATACAAATATGCCCATGGAATGGATGACGTCGTCTCATTATACATCAGGGATATATGTTTTTCTATAAAGCGATCAGGCATAAAATTATGGCCACTGACAGGTGAAGTGAATAACACTGATTATCACTTCACCACAGCACCTGTTAGTGGGTGGGATTAGGCAGCAAGGGAACTTTTTTCTTCAAAGTTGATGCATTACAAGCAGGAAAAATGGGCAAGCGTAAGTATTTAAGAGAGTTTAACAAGGGCAAAATGAATGAATGAATACAATTGGGCCATGGAAGACTTTATCACCACATATACATTGCAGAAGAGTGGAATTCTTTTCTTTGCATATCCCAACTGAGGAAGTTGGGGTCAGTGCACAGGGGCAGCTATAATACAGCTCCCCTGGCGCAGGGAAGGTTAAAGGCCTTGCTTATGGGCACAACAGTCTTGAACCCCAATCCTTTAATCAACAACCCTGTGCCTTAACCCCTTGTGCCAACACTGCCCTGAAATCGTGCAAATTGTGATGGCTAGACAACTGGGTTAGAGCATCTCCAAAACTGCAGCTCTTGTGTGGTGTTCCCTGTATGTGGTACAGTGGTGAGTATCTATAAAAAGTGGTCCAAGGAAGGAACAGTGGTGACCTGGTGACAGGGTCATGGGTGATGCATGTGGAAAGCGAAGGCTTGCTCGTGAGATCCGGTCCAACAGATGAGCTACTGTAGCTCAAATTGCTGGAAATGTTAATGCTGGTTCTGATGAAAAGGTGTCAGAATACACAGTGCATTGCTGTTTGTTGCGTATGGGGCTGCATAACCACAGACCAGTCAGGGTGCCCATGCTGACCCCTGTCCACCGCCGAAAGTGCCAACAATGGGCATGTGAGCATCAGAACTGGACCACAGAGCAATGGAAGAAGGTGGCCTGGTTTGATGAATCATGTTTTCTTTTACATCACATGTATGGCAAGGTGCGTGTGCATCGCTCACCTGGGGAACACATGGCACCAGGATATGTGGAAATAGGCAAGCCTATGAGTAATGCTCTGCTGGGGAACTTTGTGTCCTGCCATTCAAGTGTTTGTTACTTTGACACATACCACCTACATAAGCATTGTTGCAGACCATTTCCCCCCTTTTATGGAAACGGTATTCCTTGATAGCCGTGGCATCTTTTAGCAGGAAAATGCAAAAATGGTTCAGGAATGGTTTGAGGAGCACAACAAGCCCTGACATGTCAAGGCATGGGCTCCACTAGACCCTTGAAGGTATGCTAAGGTATCTGGCACCAAGATGTTAGCAGCAGATCCTTAGATAGATAGAATAAATTATGATTTGATAGGACAAGTGTATATTACGATGTAATTGACAAAAAGTATTGCAGATATTGCAAATGAACTTATTTCCCAAGCAAACACAGATGAAAAGAGAAAAACAAGTCCCCCTTTTCCAATTCTTCTACTTTTTGGGTTAGTTTTCAAGATTTTTTTTTTTTTAACTCTGGAGATAGACCCAGCATTAATTACATAATCATGTTCCTGCACGGCACATTAAAATTCTATACTTTAAATACCCAAGCTTATTAGCAAGTTCAGAACAGTTTTAGCCATGCTATGAGCAGAGAAGGTCAAGGCCTCTTCAGTTTCAGCTTGAACTCATGACCTTCTGTTCAGTCAGCCAGAGTCAGAGTTACCACTGCCTCAAATCATAGAATTCAATATTTGTTCATGTGATTAGGCCAAAGGGCAAGATTTGGTGGTTTATTATAGCTCATTTTGTTATATTTTATCAATCCAATATTTTGTTTGAGATCGAGTCTGTTTGTCAAATAAACAAATAAAATGCAAAAGCCACCTCTAATTCATGAATCTTCCGTAACCTCCAAAACAAACCATAAGTATTAAGCAATTCATTAACTTAGAAATGCACTGAGTATAGCTTGTTCTGGGCTGTGATTATCTCTAATAGTTGGACTGTTTCCTGTCTTTTGGCTAAATCTCATGCATTAAGATACTTACAGCAAAACGTGCCTTTTATAATGTGATTCCAGGTGAGTGTGCGCTTTCTCATGGGTCCGTGATTACAGTCTTAACACAAATGTCAGTTAGTCTGTCGCTACCTGTATCATTTCTCCCAGGGTGACAACTATCTTCTAGCAGTTAGCACAGATTCCTGCTTCAGAAAATAGATTGTTTAATATGGTGTGTCACAGAGTCTAGCGCTGGTAAATCTCCAAGCTGTTTTGCTTCGATGACTCGCCTAAACATCCGGCTTGGATGGAAATCTGTAGTTTAAATAAGACTTGCCAGAATACTGAAAATGAAAATTTTGTGGACAGCAGATCTAGTAACATGGTTACTGTGCATGCTGTAGTTTCTGTTCACTGGAACTAAGAGGTTCAACACTAGCACCCTAGTCCTTCTCGCCCAATATCTGCGCCTGACCTTGTGGCTGAATAAACAAAATTTTATTTTATTTTTTTTTATTTTACCAGGAAGTCTCATTGAGATTAAAATCTCTTTTACAAGAGAGACCTGGCCAAGGTAGCAGCCATACAGTTTGACAACATATTAAAATACAAGAAGTACAAAAATAAAAAGAAATATTATAACATAGGATCCTCTTAACAAAAACAATCACATGCATTCATTACCACTTTCTTTATGATGCCTTTAAATTCACCGATAGACAGCAATTCCTCTAAATCTTTTTGCAAATTATTCCATGCCAAAGGTCCAAAATAGGAAAATGCAGTTTTCCCCAGTTCAGTAAAAACTCTAGGTACATTTTAAAGCAAACACGTTGAAGAGCGCAACTGGTAACTGCCAGAACTAACACAAAGAAGAGTACAAAGATACGCCTGAAGTTTACCTAGCAAATCCCAACAGACATGCTCCAACATCTAGAGAAAGGTCTTCTTAGAGAAGTGGATGTAACATCATTAAAGAGACTAAATCTGCAACCACATTAACCAGATCTCAATTTGAACACGGTTCCCTCTCCACACAAAAAAACTTTAATTTTATTTCATTTTATTCTTTTTGGTAATGGAAGTCCAGTGCAATCAGCAACAAGAGTATCGGAGCATTGGACAAGGAACCTTTCCAATACAATACACAGCATCTGTCTGCAATATCAACCAAGGTGTCTAGCTGGATGGGACGGAAGAAACATTTTCAGATGGCCAGAAATCTGGTATGGGGGGAAGAAAAAAAAAACAGTAGGTAATTTGGTCTGTAATTTTCTCTGTGGTGCAGGGAGAAAAACACTGAAATGGGTGATATGGATGAAAATAAAATCACAGGGTAGCATGTGGAAATGATGGAATCACTCCAGGTCTATGTATAAATTGAATCCTGTCCACAAAGGGTCTTAGTAAAAAATATTACACAGCATGCTTTTTGGTTGATGCTCCCACTATGTACCACATGGAGAGCTGGTCTGGAAAGTACTCAGCAAACACAGGCACTATGGTACGCTTAAGTACAGTGTTAACATACAGTATATTGTGTAGATTTATTCATGCCATCCACGATAGCGTAGAATTTAATTGGCCAGTATATTACATGGCTGTGAAAAGGCTGACTATTTATAACCTGTGGCATGAGCAAAATCTTATAAATATGAAAATATTTACTAATTAGTGATGTTCCACGATAGTTCATAGCCACTTTCTTTCCAAATCCATTTTCAGCCCTCTGGGGTTTGGCATATCTTTCTTTCCCGAAATGGTTGATAATATAGTCCATTATTAGGCCTGATTAGCTGTAGCTCGGACACTGATAACCGGTGGCCAACAGTGTGATTACTGGAGCTTTCAAGGTTACATCTCTCTAAGCGTTGGCTGAACATTGGCAGAACACTGCAAGTGTGTGTGTGTGTGCTTGTGTGTGCTTGTGTGGCCCCAGGATCTTTCACCTCAGCTGAACACAGCTCACCAATTACCAACCTCCAGATGGGCACTTTCTCATTCTCTCCCTTTCTCTCTCATACTCCTGTCAGGTTGTTGCTTTTTTTTTTTTTTTCTCCTTTTCCTGGACGGTCCTCCCCACGAGTCCCTTTTCTAATTACATACTTTGGCAACAAAATTATGTTAACATTCTTTATTATCACTTTGCTAAAATCTGTATATATTTCGTGCTTAAATTGGTGCTTTAATATATTTAATGATGAAACTTACTGTACGCCAAAATCAGCTGTGACACTTATTGGTTCCTAGATCAAAATTAAACAGATCATATGGCTACACGTGAGGTTTTGTTGATTAGGGAATAAAACACGTCGTGCCGATATAGTACCACCTCTAAGTTAATTATTTTTCTGTAACAGCATGAAGTTCCTCTTAAAAGCATAGCAATTTGCCAGTAATCACAATTTAGAATGTATTAATGAATTTCACATGATTCTTTAACATTTTATTGTGCGGAACTTAAAATAGTCACCAGGCTTTCATTTTTTTTTTCTCTTTTTCTTGTAGTTAATAGTAAATAAAGCACAGCTTGTCATACCACAGAGAAACCAGAAAGATCAAACTCCTCTGTCCTGAAGACTCCATCAGATAAAGCTGACATGGAAAACTCCTTAAATAAATGTTAAAGGAACAATTATTTCCTCATGATTCAATTCGGTTGTATTTGTATGGTGCTTTAACAATGAACATTGTCACAAATCAGCGTTACATAACTATATTAATACCAGATTTTCATTTTAAATGTAGAAATGTTGTCCCTACTGAGCAAACCAGAGGTGAAGTGACGGTGGTGAGGAAAAGCTCCCAAAAACAAGTATTGTGTTTAATACATAAGCAGTGAGAACCGCTATAATATCGGTTAGCATAAAACAGAAATACAGCAAGACTCTTTTCTGTTCTGGGACAGAGGTGGTGGAATGAACTTCCCCTAGATGTCCAAACAGCTGAGTGTCCTCAAAAGAAACACTTAAACTAGCACTTCACTGTTTTTTTATGTGTATATTTTAAAAAAAAATAAACCCTTAAAGTTTTAGGTTGAAAATATCCTAAGTCTGTAACCTAGTGAACCAGTGTTAATGTATTCATCAATAGAGACTTAAAAAGCCCTTTTGTATGTCTCTCAGGATAAGGGCGTTTGCTAAATAGTGTTAATGTAAACTCAATTCTATACGTTTCTTTCATTTAGAAAGTGAATTCCTGGAAACCGAAATCTCAGCACTTTTTTAAAAAGCATAAGCAGGATATGAATCGACTTCAAAAAGCACATGTACACATGCAGACATTGATATCCTGATGCGGCAAAGTTAATGCTACATAAATTATTACCACAACCTGCATCGACAGCTTGTACTAGTTATTGCCACTCAGGTTTTCTTTGCGTATTGCTATAATTGGCTATGGAGAACAAAATTACAATCAAACAGTGCGTTTGGAGAAATTCCCCGGTAAGTCGTAATTATGATGTCAAGCTGCGAGTTTCTCTTAATTAACTACACAAAATACAGCAAGGCTTTTAAACCCTGCTTCTAGAAATTGAAGAATGAAACATTCCCATCAGGTACGTTGTGCTTTTTTTTATGTTTTTATTCGGTTAATGATTCCAATGTGAACTTTAGCGTTACATTTCGCATCGTAGTTGTACAATGCTAGCGTATTAAAAAAAATAACGGTGCTTGTATTTCTTCAGTAACTTGCCTCATAAACATAACATAATAACTGAAATCCCACCGAGAGGTTTCCCGCTCGTAATTACGACTTGTGGTGGCATTCGTGTGCGTTTAAGTCGTACATACGATAATTCCGATGCATCAAAAAAATGAGAAGCGTGACATAGCAAAGTAAGTGTACTGTTACAGACGTAAATTATATATTATAAACTACTTAATAAAGCAATTTTTGAAAAAAACATCCAGTCAGTGTTTTATATTCCCAAATGCTCGATGAAGGCTCTTGCATAATAAGGAATTTATATTCTTATGGGATTTTGAGAATTAATCTTCCCACACTTTGGGTTTTAGCTAACTTAATACGGAATACATTACACTTTGTTTACTCCTATTAGGCATGTTCTTTTAAGGTTATTTCCCCCAAAGAGCAGGCAAAATATAGCTCTATGTTTCACCTGCTGCTCTGCTTCCTATATTAAAGGTCAGAATTCCCCAGCTCAGCATAGTTTCTCATATGACAGATGAAAAATTGCTCCCATGTCTCGCATGCTAATCATGGTGACAGCAATGCTAAGTGCAGCTAACATTTATTCACAAACAACTTTTTTTTCCCCAACAGTGAAATATAGACTTGTTTGTATGGATGAAGTCATTTTCCCAGCCAACATTTCAGTATTTAGTTATGGGTGATGCATCGTCATGGATCGTGGTCGATTCACTGTGGAATTTTGAATGGATTTTTGGTTTCTGTGTGATCGTCTATATCGCGACATTGTTTTAATGCCTTACATTTCAACATGTTGTGAATTACTTTCACCTAGTCTTCCATCCATGTTGAATTAACATTGAAATGGCTTTTGACTTTGCAATAAATTCTTTTTCCTTCCGTATGTTAACCTGCTAACTTAATAAACTGCGCTGTTAACATTTCATTTACCAGGCATTAGCATCATAGGTTTTAGTTATATCGCTTTACTATTTTACTTTTCTTTAAAAGTTGCTGTCATTGCATGATTTATGTTTATAAATCTGTCAAATCAACAACTAAAGTATTTTAGCCCGGATAATTTTGCTAGCAAATTTACATATAAACAGAAATAAGAGAACACACATGCTAGCTAGCTATAGTGCACCTGTTGCATTGCATTTGATTAACTAATACTTACGAATAAGATTAAGTAAGCATTAGATGATCATTTTCTGATTCAGTGTCAAATAAATTTACTAGTCAAACACTAACTTAACTGGCAAGCTAAATGCTGATGTGATTTTTTTTTTCCTACTGTCATTTCACGGTTATGTGAGATATTCATGACATTTCTGTCAGAAACAGCTTCGTCTCTGTAATGTAATAAATTGAAGGCTACGGGTAAAGACCGTGTCTGAAAAGCAAAGAAATCAGAAACATAATAAAACAAACAAGAACGTATTTGTATATGAGAGTCAATACAAGAGCGATTTCAGGTATGTACATTCTAACAAACCTCACCTACAGAATAACTTCACACAAATCTGTCGGCTCGAAACCGCTGTTCAACCTGGAGTACTAAGTGAGGTGTGAATCTGTCCCTGGCTGATTTGCATTGCCTCAAACACGTCTGTGCCAGGAGCCCAAATTAAGGTAATTAAACACAGCCATCTCATCAATCTTATGAGCAGGACCCCCTGCCAAGAAGCACTGTGTGTTGAATTAACTAAACTGAAGTGTCTTTGATGACCTGGCTGTGTGCCTGCACAAAGTGCGTTAGATATGACATAAAAGATACAAAAGCTTTCACGGTTATTGGAGGCAAAAGTGCGTGGTTATGCGGTTCGGATGCCAGGGTGAGTTACTTACTTAGCTTCACCCCCTGGTAATGCCATATTCAGAGATGAGTTAAGTGCACATAGTGAAGATTTAATACTGGAATTGCACACATCGATATTCAAACCTCAGACATAGTTACAGACTTAAGTGCCAGAGAGTTGCATAAGGATTGCATGCTCGAGGCACAGTTTGCCGAAAACATAGATGTGTCTGAGTTCGAGTTTGACACCTTTTTTTTCTTCTTGGGTGATATCAGCTGAAATAAGAAGCACTATTAAGTCCAGTGCCCGTGTTTGACAATTTGATGTAATCCCAACATGTTAGACAGTAATTGAGATTTTTGGCAGTAAATATACACTCTAAAAAAATATTGAATGCCATTTGAGGCCGATATTAAACAAATCATTATTGAATTATTCATTTATTAATAGTAATATTCATCCATTCATTCATTTTCTACCGCTTATCCGTACTACTCGGGTCACGGGGAGCCTGTGCCTATCTCAGGCGTCATCGGGCATCGAGGCAGGATACACCCTGGACGGAGTGCCAACCCATCGCAGGGCACACACACACTCTCATTCACTCACACACTCACACACTACAGACAATTTACCAGAGATGCCAATAAACCTACCATGCATGTCTTTGGACCGGGGGAGGAAACCCCCGAGGCACGGGGAGAACATGCAAACTCCACACACACAAGGTGGAATCGAACCCCCAACCGTGGAGGTGTGAGGCGAACGTGCTTACCAATAAGCCACCGTGCCCCCCTAATAGTAATATTAATCCCTTGAATTATAAGAAAAGTAGTTTTCTCCATTGCTGTTGGAAGAGACAGCATGTTAATAAAAGACATTTTAAAGTTTTAAAGATGAAGTTAAATGAAAGTAACTTTCCACTCAAAACAGCAATAGTCACTGCTATGAATTTAACAAGAGAACATGTCTGTATGTCGATTGCTGTGTATACATAAAATACATCATGACGTCGTACACAGTCGTGTTTTTTTTTATGTCACTTCCTGAATTCAAAGAAACCGTTTCACAAGCTGAAATTTGAGGGGTTTTTTTTACTTTTTAGGAATTACAAGTTACAAGTTAGCTCTTCCTTCTTTCCAAATGCGGTAATGGCGTTGATTATCGTTCAATCCATCAGCATGCTGTACTGTACATGCGAGCACATTGGCAAAAATGAACACTGGGCAATTAAATGCTACATTCTACACAGACGTGATTCACTGATCTAATATATCATGGCTTCATTACTCTGAATGAACTTTATTCATATCTTTATTAAGCAGAACTGTAAAATCAAGTACACTGGAATATAATAGGATGCCATGTTGTTGATTACTGTGATAATTACAATTCATGCAGCAGCATATCTGAATTTTAACTCTTGCCATGTTTTCTCACATCATATGTATTTAAGATGGTATTTCTTTTGATAGTGATCACACATAAAGGCTGAACAGATTTAAATGCAGTTTAAACATTGTATTAATCCTAACTGGTCCAAAATCGTGCGATCGAATCAGGATCAAAAACAGGCAACAGGTCAGGTGATTGAAAAAAAGTGCAAAGGAGTAGAGACGGGAACACAAAAATAAGGAAGTAGAACAATGTCAAAACAACAGGAGAGCAAGACCAGAACCATAGACAAAAGACTTGGTAAGTTCAGGTAAGACATTCATTTGAGTAATAATTCATTCATTTTCTACCGCTTATCCGAACGTCTCGGGTCACGGGGAGCCTGTGCCTATCTCAGGCGTCATCAGGCATCAAGGCAGGATACACCCTGGACGGAGTGCCAACCCATCACAGGGCACACACACACACACACACACACTCTCACGCAATCACACACTACAGACAATTTTCCAGAGATGCCAATCAACCTACCATGCATGTCTTTGGACCAGGGGAGGAAACCGGAGTACCCGGAGGAAACCCCCCCGAGGCATCGGGGAGAACATGCAAACTCCACACACACACAAGGCGGAGGCGGGAATCGAACCCCCAACCCTGGAGGTGTGAGGCGAACGTGCTAACCACTAAGCCACCATGCCCCCCTTCAGGTAAGACATGCTGAGCTTTACTTTGTGTGAAACAATGTGTTCATTTAAACTGTGTGTGTGTTGAGAACAGAGACTGTGAACCTACAGATGGTGTGTGAAGCTGGGGGCCATGTCTGTAGGCCATTGTCTGTTCTGCTGGGAGTTGGAGTTTAAGTTCGAGTCGACGTGACAGAAAGATAAAAATGCTGTTTTGATTTTCAGGTTTAAAAGCAAAAACTTGTATAATGGTGGTCTGAATGCTATGAAGAAACACTGTCTCATAAGCTTCTAGTAAAGCTCCCGTTTGTGCTCCTGACTCTGGATATGTCTAACTTATAAGTTAGAGATATCCTGCGGAGTTAACTCATGGCTGTCTATTTCTCTGTTGTAAATAAAGTACGCTTTTGGGAACTTAGTGACCTAGAAAGCTTGCATAACATTAGCATAATATTCATATAATTAATGTTACTAACGAGTGGTAATTTTTTTTCAAAACATTATTGATTCACAGACTTGTCTTGTCTTATTGTACAATCATCAAATGCAATTAAAGGTCCATTTTCCCAGCATGTTGAATCAGGATCTGACAGAGAGATGATCATTATAATCTGCACTCACCCAGATCACCAACCGGCATCCAGTACATCCCTCAGAACAACATATATATGATCCTAATCATTGTTTTTGCTTTGTTTTAACAAAACACCTTCTCGAGACTGTAAAGGTGAAATAATGAATATAGATGGGCATGTCATCTTAGGTTAATTAAATCTCGATCCTGCCAGAAAGATGATGAATCTCGAGTGTTAAAATACACTCCAACCACCCGAGTCTTCCTTTAGTTATTGAAAGCGAGCAGGTCACATGCGTGCCTGCTCTCGTCCTGAAGGAAAATTGATTTCTCTGCTCTGTGACAAGAGGTCAGAGCAATCACGTGTTGCTAAGCACAAAAGCCAGATGCTTAAATGAAGTCAATTAAACTTTCCATGGATTTAATAAATACTAAGACCTAATTTATGTCTTCTGTCATATGAGTCAATAAGCTTGAATGGATTCACTGACCTGTAAAGAGTATACGATTAGAGTGAAGAGAGGGGGAAAAAAGGTTGAAGGAGAAAGACAGAAAGGATTTAGGTTCATTTATTATTAAAGGAATAAAACAATGCCTTATGCTCAAAAACAATCCTTCACCAAGCCTGCTTCACTTTTTTTTTTAGGAGCCTCCTCTAATGTTAGCAGTGATAATAATTGGACTGTCAAATAATAAATAATGGTAGTCTTGCTTGCGACGGTTCAAGATGTTCTGCTTGCATGTTGAACGTGGGAACAAAAATTACAGGCTGGAAACGAAAGCATCGTTGTTTTCTCCTCTCCGCCATCACTCTTTATGCATCACTGCCAAAGTTGTTTATTCTCTCTCCTGCGAACCAAGAGCTGATTATTTCACCACACACCTTCGCCCCATAACTTTAATAACATCTCTCTTAGTGCTGCTAGTTGTTGCTATGGCAGCAATAAAGTGAGAAGATTTAACAGGGAAAAAAAAGAAAAACGCATACACTCTCAGAATTTTAGAAGCCCATGAAATGAATACCAACTGGTTTTGCGTCCTACAGCTCCGTGCATGGGTGATGAAGGACAACAGAATGAGTGCCTGAGGCTGACCAGGGCTCAAACATCTGTGGCAAAATCTCTCTCTCTATTTCTCTATCTCCTTCACTCACTCACATACACACACACACACACACACACACACACACACACACACACACACACACACACACACACACACACACACACACACAATCTCTCTGTCCCCCAAATCACACCCTCCCACTGTAGACTCCCTCTGAACCATGCCAACAACTGTGACCTATCACTACAATGCTGTCTCTGCACTGTGTGTGTGTGTGTGTGTGTGTGTGTGTGTGTGTGTGTGTGTGTGTGTGTGTGTGTGTGTGTGTGTGTGTGGTCTGTATGTCCCCCTGTGCTTTACATTTTTTTTCTCTGGGCGCTTCTCTGGGCACCCTCCCCAGTCCAAAGACATGCAATGAAGGCTGATTAGCATTTCTAAATTGTCCGTTGTGTGTGTGTGTGTGTGTGTGTGTGTGTGTGTGTGTGTGTGTGTGTGTGTGTGTGTGTGTGTGTGTGTGTGTGTGTGTGCGTGTGTGTGTGTGCATGTGTGTGTGTGCATGTGTGTGTGTCTGTGTGTGTCAGATTGTGGCCTGCGGTGGGTTGCCCTGCTGTCCAGGGTGTTTTCCCCGGTTTGTGCCCAGAGGATAGACTCCAGGCTCCCTGTGATGGAAAATGGATAGATGGATAGATGGATGGATGGATGGATGGATGGATGGATGGATGGATGGATGGATGGAAACTGGAATTAGAAAAAAAAAAAAGAAATTTTGTATCACAGAGCTTTGGATCTCACGGTACATGGAATACTGTACACACACACAGAGAGAGAAGATTATTAATTAAATAAAGAATATAAAGGTGTACATGCATAAATAAGATTTTATTAGCTCCTAAGTAAAAATAAATTGATTACATAATAAAAAAAAAGGCTCTTATTAGAAATCACTAGCAGTTTATAGCCAGTAGGGTGCAAGATAGAAAAAGTTGATATTAACCATTGATATTGCAGGACATAACTAATAAACCTCCAGCAAACCGATTCATAAGATTCATAATAAAGATTCATAAGGCTCGGCTCAAGGTCAATAAAAGAATGGATTATAACAAGAAGCATGTGTTTTAAAACCAAAACAGGACTGAAAATAAGAGCAGTGCTAGATTTTAAATGTCACACTGCTGTTGTGCTGCTCCACCTGTGCAGAGCTTTATTACACAAGCATAAATAGCAAGAGAGCACGAACAGAAAGAAGCAGCAGCCTGTGCTCAACAAAAACCCCACATCTTAAGCATTATACAGGAAATTCAACTTTCAGCACAACAATAGTGCCACAAGACTGCATAACCGTCTACTACACTATGTTTAGCACTGATTTAAAAAGAAATATTTTATAATAAATATGACAAAAATGTGTACCTTCATGTGTACGTTTGTGTAGGTTTGTGTACTACAGACTAAAATATCACCTATATTTTTTTTTCTACTATTTCTAAATGTCTTCATATCTATTTTTTTTTCTTGTACAGCTAAATCTTATTTTTGTTTTGATTGTAATTCGATTCTTAGTCTCTTTAGTCTTATTCTAGTTGATTTTACTTTTATTACAAAGAGAGTCAAAAAGTTTTTCACTGCATGATGTATACTGTGTATGATTGTGTATGTGAGCAGCAAAATGTGACCTTTGCGATGTTCTTGCTTTATTTTTGGGTTTCTAACACACCAGAACTACAGTACTAACAACTAAGCACTATTCAGGTTACCTTTTCCCTGCTGACGCACAACCTGAGTGAAATGATGAGTGAACTATCAAAGCCTTTGTGAATATTAAATGAGGTGCAGTCCATGTTGTGATGTAAGATAAAACTCCTAGCACGGAGCACAATGCCTAATCGCACCTGCTTCTTTGTCTGAGAGTGTAAAAGTACCATTCATCAGAAACTAAGTGTTTTGTCATGTTGTGTTACTGTGCTTGGTTTGCAATTCAACAGAGAAGCTTTTATGTATATTTATCAAAAGAAGAAAAAAAGGAAACAAAAATAACTACACAAGTTCAAGACATTTTTACATTTAAAAGGTGCCAAAAACTACTAAGTATGAAAGAAATTAATTATTTAACTTAATAATAATTATTTAACTAAAATAAATAAATAAATAAATAAATAAATAAATAAATAAATAAATAAATAAATAAATAAATAAATAAATAATAAAATAAAAAATAAATGGATTAATGATTTCAATTTAATTTTCTCTTTTTTCTTTGTGATATTAAAAGCAGTGCATCCGGAATATTTTTTTTCTTTTTTTATCTATCATTTTTATATATATATATATTTTATTTCTTTTCTTTTTTCCTTTTAAACTCCTACCAGTGAAGACACATGCGTAATTACTTTCTATTATATCTGTACCCATGTTCATGCACATGCTCTGAAGTCTAAATGAATGCCAGTTGTTATGATGTCACATGATACGTCTTGGTCCAAATCTGTTTTTTAAGTTTTTTAAATCTTTAAGCTCCTCTGAATATCTTGGCGCTGGCTTGATTTTGCATTAAGTCCTGCATTAAAAGCTCATTAATCGTGGAGGAACTGATCACTGCAGTAGTAATGATGATGTTGGTATTTTGATGATGTAAAGCCTGTGACTCAGAGTATAGTCACTTCCACCCTTCTGCTCTTTCACCTTAACCCATCTTTGGCAGCTCAAGTATAGAATCTAAATCCCCAAGTCAGCAGGCGTAATGTCTTTTAGGATTAGCTAGAGGAGAGCAATTGACTTATTGTTGTGTTTCCTTCACTGGAAAAACAGCACAATCCTTTGACCTTGACTTCTACGTGACCTTCAGATTGCACTCCTGCTGCTCGCTGCTGTATCTCCAGCAGTGAGGATCAGTGAGGATCAGGTAATTGCGGGCACGAGGATCAAGTCTAGGGCTCTCAGCTGAGATTGCAGGCCTGAAGAACTGGACACGAGTGAATACTTACGCCTGCACTTACTAATTGAGCTTAACATTTTTACTTAGACAGATGTAGCTACTGAGATCTCTTTTTAATGATAATGAATCCATACAGTAATTCTGAAATCTTGATGGAAATCGCTTCAATCCGCTGGTCGGAGCGCTGATATTTTGGTATTTTTAGCCCATCTGCAGTGGATTCAGACAATCTCTGAACTCATGTGTTTCAGCAGAAAGGTGGAGTATGAGGGGGAAGAGGGGTGGTGCAATTACCTCACACTCTGTAGAGAGCTGTCTGGCAGGGAAGCAGCACAGGGAATGTTTTCTCTAAGCAAAGCTCATCCCTGCCCAGGCCTCCACTTCTCTCCAGGACTCGCCTAGAAGCCGAGGGAAATCATGAATTGTTATGAAAAAAATATATTAAAAAAATAAGCTAGAGTGAAAATGTAAATTAGGAGAGCGGGGATTCTTATCCTAGCCGAAAAAAAATGCATTAATGGTTCGAGCCAGAACATAAATAATGAATTCATCAAGGAATGAAGATCCCCAGTCCCACCACTATAATGAGTGTATTAGGATGTACTTTGTGCTGTAGAGGTGCAATACTCAGGGTTTTTTTTATTATATATATATATATATATATATATATATATATATATATATATATATATATATATATATATATATATATTATTTCTTTCTTGGATCTAAAACCGCTTTTTCTTTTAGAAAATTGTGTTACTGCCCATAGTGCTTGTTTGCGATTAAGAAAAAAAAAAAACATGTCTAAAGCTGGTACAGCCCAGCCGGGTAATTCTCCTGAGAGCTAAAATACAGGCTGTGCTTTGAAAAAGAAAAAGAAAAAAAACATAACAAGAAATACAGTAAAACCAGAATGACTAGAACTGCCTTTCAATGCTGGAGTAATTTATTGCATGTATGTAAACACAATCTGTATCTAGTGTTTTGTTTTAATTGTCTGAATGGCCTGCCTTACATAAGAAATGAAGTAGAAATGATTTCATCACTTAAAGAGTACAGTAAGGCAAAAAAAACAAAAAAAAACAGAAAACGTGTGTACTGCTAGTTCGTTCCTGTGTGGTTAGCGACACTATTGTCGCTAAGGCCAGAGCTTGAAAGTTTATGAGTGCTCATTACATAAAAAAACAGGCACTCGACTATTCTCATAAATATGTGAGCCAGATTTCATGATTATAGTGTTATAACGTGGGTTTCGAGCGGCTGAACAGCCGAGTGCACTCGAAAGTGAAGTCCTGACAGTCAGTGCTGATGCGAAGTTAAGTTGAACTCGAGGTCCTGTGAGTAGAGTCCCACTTATTTAACTGTCAAAGACCTAATGTTGAGTCATTTGAGGGGATGTGGTAGCCTAGCAGTTAAGACGCCGGACTACTGATTGGAAGGTTGTAAGTTCAAATACCAGGTTCACCAATGCTGGGCCCTTTAACAAGGCCCTTAAACCCTTAAAATGAGATTAAAATAGTAGTAATAATGGATTAATATACAGTAGATTGGCTGCAAAATGATCTAAAATCTTTACAAAAAAAATTCTTTGCTTTAGTAGGTGCCTCAGACTTTCAGTAGGTTTCTTCAAAACAGTTTCTGAATAAATTATCTCTCAATCTTTCGCAGCTACTCGATTAACATTCCGAGGGCGACTTGCTGATGGCGCTAGTGTGGAATGAATACAGACAAACAGTTTAAGACTACTCACCTCTTTGAAAGAAAAAAAAAAAGCTCTGTGAATAAGCAGAGATTAAATGAAATCAAATTACAGCACTCTGAACTTTCTCTCCTCTTTTTCCAGACATTTCTTTTAAATTAACAGGAGTCTAATTTGATCCATGGGTTTGTTTAAAAAATAAATAAATAAATAAATAAATAAATCCCTTAAATTTAATGGCTGGGAAAAAGTTAAAAAGAATAATAATACATACTTTCTGATTGGTCAGAAGGTATTGATGATGCTATAACATCTATAATGACAGTAAATATAAACTAAAAATAAAAGAAAACTTAAGAACTTTGAAAAGATCTATTTCTAGTTTTTGATAACTATTTATTAATCTCTTTCTGTCTTTCCGTCTCTCAGCCCCTTCTCCTCTCCGATCCTTCCTGATCCATCCTGATGCTTTCAAGTTTCCGTTTCAGTTTAACATCAATAAAACAGACTAAATGTTAAAACTAGAATGATACACCGTGACACATTTGCACTTTTGGTCCAATAGTTTATAGAAGCGAAGTGATTTATAATCACGCTATCATGCTGGAAGATGCTGGCTTTCCTTTTGAGTCTGGTTCCTCTAAAGGTTTCTTCTTCATATCGTCTCAGAAAGGTTTTTTTCTTGGCACTGTCATTTCTGCTTTGTGTCACTTTCCATTGTTATACGTTTACTTTAAATGATTGAACTAAATATATTGGAAGGAGTCAATGGAAGGAGGGAGAAATGACATAACTACCACAAAACCTGTTTCACTGATGTTCCCCAATGTTAATTATAACAGTAACAGATTCATCTTGCTCATTAAAAAAATTACAAAATGGTTCCCTCACCAGCTTGCCATGACACTGAGAAACCGTTAAACTGCTGTACGGTTTAACCAAAGTTTAATACTTATAGCACTTGCGCTGGTATGTTCCCTTACAGTATTTGTGATTCTTCTGTGCTAGTCTGATTGCCTTATGGGACAGCGGAGTATCTGTTGGTTCCACTGCAGAATCTGTGTTTAAGCTGTAGATCATCTGGTTATATGTCACCTACTGTTTGAGAAATACTCTGAATTCAGACGTAATGCTAGGGATATATGTATTATATGTACCAGGGATATTCGGATGCGGCTCCAAACTCTCTCTCACGTTCACGCTCGACAGATTACTGATTACACTCACATGGACTCAATTTCCTTCACAGTACACTCTCACAAACTCTTAAATCCCTGAGTATCTACTTTCATATGAGCCATTAACCACCACTATAGAGTGTGGCGTTACTTTGCTTTCCTTGTTTAATTAGATTTTTTTTTTATTTATTGTTAGACGACTTACTAAAGTTTACCTTAACGATGTACTGTACCGAGGATCTCTTCATGGGCTTTAATTAGATCGGAGAAGTTGCAGAGAAAAACATGAACTGTGATAATATATTAACAAAGATCCTACATATGATCATTTACCTGCATATTCTTTGCTTTTAAAATCGTTTATGTCAAACCAAACTTTAGATTAAATTCTTACTATTGTAATGAGCTCTTGCAGTACTTAGTATCATCTGACTAGATCCGATACTGAAGACGGCCTTCTGTCGACTATCAGCTCGGTAAGCGATTAACATTCGCAATCCTCCTGCACTCTTCCTGCTTCTGCTGGTGTTTATGCCATCGGTCCCGTTTGATCATTCCATATACGAGCTACAAAGTGCTCCACGAATCGAACCCACGCCGTGAAAAAGTGGATATGCTATATTTTCTGCACTTGCTTTGTTCACTTCCAGGAGCGTGCCTGTGTCAGCTGCTCCGTTGGAGCCTGGGAGTAACCTAGCAACTCGGCAGCCTAATTTGATCCGTTCAATCATTAAAAGAATGCGGTATGAAGAGGCTACAGAGCGAAGACTCCACCGTCTTCACGCATCTTAACCCTCCTAAGAAGTCTTCCACCTCTAATTAGCGTCGACGCTGAGACGACACATTGCGCTGATGTCCCTGTAAATCCAGAGTTAAACACTTAGGCCTTTGTGGGATATAAATTAGGTCTCTCCTGGTCCTAGGACGTTGTAATCCCAGTGTCCATGTAATGAAGGATAAAGTGCAGTCATGCTGGGATGGCGGGTTACATCGTCAGTTTTATAACGGAGCTGATGCTAGCCCGTCTCAGCTTGTTAAATTTAATGTTCAAACATAACAAACTGGGGTGTGCTGTCCAGTTGGGTGTTGTCAACATCGAGGCATTAGGCCATTCCAGAGTGGAGCTGTCAGATAAAAAGCCTCGCTATAATGAATAATTTATGATTGTATATTAATTTCATGGTCCAATAAGATGCTGGAAAAGGAGGACAATGTGTGGAAGCCTCACTCTCCTTCTCAAAGAAAGAAAAATCTTTTTTTTTGTCAACAGAAATAACAGGTTTTATGTTATTTCGGAATTAGGATTGTTGTGAATTTATCAAAAGAAATTCTTGGTAATAATGTGACATGAGTATCTGTATAGTGCTTGCCTTTATGCAAACTTTAATACAGAGTCTGAAAGGAATGGCAACGTTTTGAGCAGAATGTTGAATCGAAGACTTCCTCATAAACCCTCTGTGTAGAAAAAAAAAAGACTTACCTCACACAGTCAGTCTTGTCGCTAATGCGAGACCTGGCTTGATTTGTGCTGCTCGACTTGCACGGCTGCCCAGACAAGTGAATTTGCATGATTAAATTAGGATGTTTTCACGTGTGCAGGCCACCATATTTTGGCTGTCATAACCAATTTGGGCTTATTTATGACCCCCTTCTGTGGACAGAGTAAATTCCATTCTCGTGTCTGCTGCTGCCTCCAAAAAGAAGACGGTGCTGCTCTTGCTAACATTTTTGGATAGTCTCACTGGACTAGCTGGAACAGAGCAATGCAGAATAAGTGTCTGGGACCTTTTTCCCAACAGAGCTTTATCCCAAGTTTATCCCAACAGAGGTAACTGAAAGCCAACATTGTCCTGACTCATTTTCTATCAGACTTTTGGCCTTAAAATAGATCCTTTGTTTATATTGATTGAAAATGTCCCCTGAGTTGATTTGTATTCTGCTGGTGTAACGGTACACTAGTGGACTGGTAACAAGGGTTAAAGGAAACAACTGACCTAATGACTTGCATGTTAATCGATATAATTAACAGAAGACCTTTAGTGCCGTCCAAGATATATTTTGCGATGAAAGTTTAGTGGCTTGTTGGTCAATTTTCTCCAAGCAATTAAAAGTTGTTGTTTACTGGTGACTACTCTACAGACTATCACATCTGATCAGATCTACCCTTCGGCCACGGCTCGCAACCTTAGGGTAACCGTGCACAATAAACTGTCCTTTTCCTCGCATATTGCTAATGTGACACTTCCATGTCGGTTTCCTCCCAACAACATCAGAAGGATTCGGCTATTTTTATCCACATCGGCTGCTCGGGTACTTGTTTGGTCTCTTGTCAGTTCGAGACTGGACTACTGCACCTCTATGCTGGCAGGTCTACCTACAGTATGAACACAATTTCTCCTTTGCAAATGATCCAAAACTCTGCTGCACAACTTGTTTAAAACCATTCTAAGTGGTCACATGCTACCCCACCGCTGCACTCCCTCCACTTGTGTTCCAGTAGCTTCACGATTCAGATTCAAAACACTGATGCTTGGCTCAGAAGGCAAAAATAGACCAAGACCTCTTACCTCAAAGCTGTTATCACTCCTGACACTTCACCTCTCACCCTCAGATCTACCAGCACTGCTCGACTAATCCTACCATTTCTTAGGGCAAGAGGTAGGTATACAGCAAGACTCTTTTCTGTTCTGGCACCGAGGTGGTGGAATGATGTCTAAACAGCTGAGTCACTGGCTGTCTTCAAAAATGAAGAATGAATACCTGCTTCTTCCTGAAATACTTGAACTAGTAATTTTTCCCTGTTTGTTTTATGTGTATATTTAAAAAAAAAAAGAAAAAGAAAAAAGGTGAACCAGTATATTCACCGATAAAGTGTTCAAAGCACTTTTGTACATTGCTTTGGATAAAGGCGTTTGCCAAATGCCATAAATGTAATTGTACTAAATGCATTGGAATGCTTATTTTTGTTCCCGACATAAAAATAGAAACATAATGTACAATAATAATAATAATGCAGAAATGAAGACATTATTAGGAAAGGTTTTCAAGATCGGTACCTTAGGTATCACAAAATATTAAAACCTTCCCGAAGACCCGTTTCAAAGCCCAGCACGATTGATCATCTACAGATTTTTTGCAACGTTCACCTCAGCTAGTGTGTAAAGTCATTTCTTTCTTTTGCAGTAAAATAGACTAAGCTATCTTTAAAAGGAAAATTCACACTGAACAGCTCGCAAATATCGTGTAATAATTGATAGATAAGGTTTGATAGAATTTATACTATTTGTTTAGTATAAACTTCTTGCATGTAGCACGTTGGTCTACTTTCACTTAAAGTTTCAAATTGAAGTGTTATTAGTCATATAATCAATTATACTACACAATAGGACATGTGCGGTGACATCGACTGTTTGTGACCTAAAAACGGACTAAAAACTAATAAACAATGAAAATTGAATTTAGCTTTACAGGAAGGAAAAGAAAGAAATATACAGTGTAGTGAAATATATAAGCATATAATCTATGAATTACAGATCAGTGGGAGAAACAATATGACTGTATTTTTTAATAAAGTGCAGATGTGTGCAACTGTGTGCAATTGTTTCCTCACAAAGCTGTTCGACGAACCAATAATAGTGGTGCCAGGGGGCTTCTGCCCTTATTTCATCTCGACTTCAAGAGAGCAATGAACAGCTCTTTAGTCCTTTAGTCTGTCCAGCTCTCTCATCTCAACATCTGAACACTCAGCTCATACACATAACCATAGCTGAACTGAGTTTTTTCCTTACATCTCTGCGACGTACAGTACGACGTATACCTGCAGTGTATCCTGACTTATATTTACGGTATATCTCCTCTTGGATTAATATGACTCACTGGAAAATCTTAAAAGAGAGATAAGAAAGCTCCAGCTCTTTTGTTTTTAGGAGCTAACACTGGAACCTTCTGCTTAATACTGTATGTCTCATTGCATCTGACATCTTTGCACCAGACACCACAAGAACAACCTTCTCATAGGAATAACACAAATATAGCAACATCCAACAAATTATCACCAGTATACGTAACCCATTTCTAACTCTGGCGTAGGACCCCAGTGGAAATAGTGAATGTATAACTGGACCTTCCTCTGGAGAAGACATACAAATACTACCCGAAGACTTAAGCCTCCAATTAAGAAAACTATACCCTCATGGGCCTGAGAGTACTTAAGGGGTTCCTTAATATAAAAAGTAATATTGTGTAAGGTGATGCTATGCAGAACTTTGATATCTATTTATAACATTATCACCATGCTGGCAAGTGTTGATTAATCACCCAATAATGTAGATGAAATAGAAAAAACAAACAAACCAACAAAATTAATTCGGCTTATTAAAATAACTTAATAAAGGAAATTTACATTTAATGGATCACAATACCTTATTCCGAATACCACTGAATAACAGTAGCAATGCAAAGAAGCCTCATTCTCTACAGTGAACATAAAACAGAGTCGTTTGCACCCAGATGACTCTTGAACCGACTCGTTTAAACTTAATCGCCGCCTCATTTGATAATTAATTGCATTACACACTACAAATATCGGTTACATAATCAACAGTCGGTTTAAATGAGTCTGAGAGAGATAACAAACAGTAAATACATCAAATATCAGTAGTGAAAAGCCCAAACTCAGTCTTTAGAACAGTACATTTGAATGGTCATGACTCGTGGGTGCACTTTTCTCAACCGATTCACTTACAATCAACTTCGTCCAACTGTATTCACAAATACTCAGAGCAGAGTTAGTACGAATGTTCAGACGGTGACCAGCCCTGACGGATCCTCTTCAAAATAAAGATCTCACACTCACTTCGTCCCCTGTTACTCTGTAGTCCATTCTGAGTACAGGCCCGTCTGGATCGCTCCACTTTCCACGTACAGACAACCGATGATGTCACCTCGAACTGATGAAAAACTTGTCCAGGGCAGATTGTCTAGAAAAAAAAATTTTTTCTTAACTCTAATGAAACCAATGTCACTCCCATAAAACAAACATCTGCACGTCTCTCACTAAAGTCTGTCTCGATTGAATGATTACCTGTAAAACCCCCATCCCAAAGGCGAAGAGCCCTCTCACTGGTCAAGGGCAGATACACACACATTTCACATACAAACATTAAATATGGGGGGCACGGTGGCTTAGTGTTTAGCACGTTCGCCTCACATCTCCAGGGTTGGGGGTTCGATTCCCGCCTCCGCCTTGTGTGTGTGGAGTTTTCATGTTCTCCCCGTGCCTCGGGGGTTTCCTCCGGGTACTCCGGTTTCCTCCCCCTGTCCAAAGACATGCATGGTAGGTTGATTGGCATCTCTGGAAAATTGTCTGTAGTGTGTGATTGTGTGAGTGAATGAGAGTGTGTGTGTGTGTGTGTGTGTGTGTGTGTGTGTGTCCTGTGATAGGTTGGCACTCCGTCCAGGGTGTATCCTCCCTTGATGCCCGATGACTCCTGAGATAGGCACAGGCTCCCCGTGACCCGAGATAACAGTAATAACAGTCGGATAAGCGGTAGAAAATGAATGAATAAATTAATTAATTAATGAACATTAAGTACACAGTACACAACTGTAACAAATCTTACAATGAATGAACTTCTAAAAAAAAAAAATGAAAATAAAATAATATATTACACTCAAGATTGTATTAGTGTCTTTATTTTTATTATTAATAGCCCTAAATTTTAGATGGTGTTCATCTATCTTATCTGCATTGTACGTATTTTAATTAAAACTCATTTAATGTGTTTCAGGTTCGAGTTTACCTTTAGTAAAGCTAATGCATTATTTTTGGTGGGGAGGAAGTGTAATTTACACACATCTTTTTTTTAAAAAAAAGTAAACTTTTGGCCCCAAAAGACTGGCAAGTTTTGTTGACTTCAGCAAACCTAAGAAACCTAAGTATGCACTAATTATTTGTTATTATGCAGCTGGCAGAATATAAATTGCTCCCTTGGTGTTGGTGAATTTAAAATGCAGCAATAATGGTGTTTCTTTCTTTCTTAAATAACTAGATAGATAGATAGATAGATAGATAGATAGATAGATAGATAGATAGATAGATAGATAGATAGATAGATAGATAGATAGATAGATAGATAGATAGATAGATAGATAGATAGATAAATGGCCTACCTTCTCTGCACTGAACATGCTATACATAGTATTAAGCTCTAAATACTACAGTATAACCATCCAATCAACATTAATACCAAAAATTAGTATCCACTCTTTAAGTGTAAAAAAAAACTCTCTTTCCGTCATGTTTTGTTTTATTCTCTCCATTTTCTCTGTAATTAAATTCAGTGCCACGTCCAAGAACCACAGGTGTTCATCCGCATCAGCCGCCCACTGAGATCGGATCCCGGCTTTTTGCGTTCGGCATCTCTGATCAGACCGATATCTATCTTTGAGATGAGTAATGAGTCCCCGTGGTCTTAAAGCTATTCCGCCACACGGAGCACCGGGCGATTTTAATTCTACAGTTTCTCAATAGCATAAAAATGAAGGAATTAGGGCCTAATCTGTGTCTTCAGCTTTAAGATTTTCTCATATTATGTGTTTTTGGTTGTCTGGATATAAGATCAAAGAGGAGAAGGAATGCCAGAATATTCGTACCGTCTTATTTTTCAGTTGGATTTGGAAAGAAATGAATAGAACTTTTTCTTGCGAAATACAAATGTGTACATGCAAACTTCACACACAGAGCGGAGGCAGGAATTGAACCCCCAACCCTGGAGGTTTGAGGCAAACGCTACCCAATGGGCCTCTGTGCCTCCCATGAGGCAGCATGAGTAAAGGTGTTATTAGGCATGATGCAAAGTGAATAGCCTTTACGTCTACTGTGACCTTGACTCGGATAAAGCGGTTATTGAATACGAATGACTGAATGATATTTTGAAATCTGCATTTTATTTAAAAACAAAAATCGTGTCATTGGCTGTTATATAAACCCATCACTCGACCCTCGCTTCTTAACAATGCACCTGTCAGAGAATGCGAGGACAAAAGTAGACCCAAATGCAGGGATAACAAAATAAAAACCGAGATTTTATTAACAAAACACAAAAAACAAATACATTAAACAGGAACCGAAACACAGAAGCTAACAAAAAATTAGGACTCTGCAAAGCTAACTGCAATGGGGAGGAAATAAACAAACATAATAATTAAACCAAGACACGTGACAGAAAACACATTGCCGGAACGCCCCTAATGTTCATGCAGAGAATGTCCAAGCAGAAGTCCTGACAGCAGCAAACATTTCAACATGATTAATGTTTTGTTTCTGATTAATAGCCCGATAACCTGCTTTAATGGAATCGGCAGAAAACAGATTTCATATTCAAATGCCACATCTGGAATTAACCCCGGACCTTTAATTAGCTCTGCTCTGGCTGAATAATGATACACCAACACAGCTGTTCATGTAACAGCTGAAAGTTGATTTTCCAGATACCTTTAGTACATTAAACTGGAACCAAAATATTTACAGAATGGCTAGACTTCCTTATCCTTCAGTTTATGGCTGTTTTAAATCGCTTTCTTTCTGCAGTATAATGAATTATACAATGAAATCATGATCTGGTTTGGGATATTTTGTGGGAAAATATTTATTCTCAGCTCGAGCATGATCTATCATTCTATTGCATCTTAACAAAATTCTGCTGTAAAGGTAAAATATTTACCATGAGTGTTATGCATTTTTCATTTCTGTAAAACATTTCATTCTAACCCACACTGTCCATGTGTGATGTGGAATCGATGTTCATGTCTGCTTGACCTTTCACTAGATTCAGACATGCTGGTGAATGAAAGGTGTATCGATTTCCCCCGCACTTTGTCTACCATTACTATCAACATCTATAGATGTTTATGAGAGCGTCTGCAACTTTAGAAGAGGAGCAACTTGAGCACCAGGAGTTAACTGGTAAGCGCAGGTGAGAAAGCATGTGGTGGAGGCCTTTGGAGAGCAAATACTGTAGGACTTTACTCAATGACCAGCTAATAAATAATTAGGTCATATTAGCTTTTTTAATGTCAGAAGCTTCAAGAGACTTTGGGGCAAAAATGCACAGACTGAATCCGTCTAACAAACTTTCCACTGAATAAAATAAAAAAATCTAGCTATTACAGTTATACCATGATCACTGAAACATGGAAGAAGAAGAAGAAGAAGAAGAAGAAGAAGAAGAAGAAGAAGAAGAAGAAGAAGAAGGCACAGCTCAAGGATACTTTACACAAAAACAGATCAAAACAGACAGCAAAACCTAAGTCTAACATGGAGATTAAGACAAACCTGAAAAGAGAAAGTACTGAACAAATAAACGGTTCTGGGGGAGTTTTGGCAAATGTTCTACCACCCATGGTGGAGAAGTGGAAGTGTGGTACAGTGGATAGATAGAGGTCAGATAAATATGGGGGATCGAGGTTATAGAAGGCTTTAAACGTCCGCAGGAGGATTTTATACTGAATTATAGATGCTACAGGAAGCCATGGAGGATTATGTAAGAAGTGGTAGCTTAGTCGTTAAGGTGTTGAACTACAGAATGGAAGGTTGTGAGCTTGAACCCCAGGTCCACCAAACTGCCACTGTTGGGCCCTTAAGCCTCAATTGCTCAGTTGTATAAATATGATATAAAATGTATCTCTTTGGATAAGGATGTCTGCCAAATCTACATCTAATGTGGATAATAAGAGAAGGCCAGGTCCGACGTACAGTAGAAGCCATTTATTTTGTAAAAGAATTGGTGTTCTGGATCAATTGTGATTTTGACATAATACTAAAAGCCACCAATTGTTGAGCAAGTTGGTATCACACAATGATTGCTTTGCAACAAGACACTTGAGTACTACTGTTTGGCTGGGAAATCACAGGTAGCTTTAAAGATAAAGAGAAACACTACTCAATAGACTATTTTGCATTGCTGGACAAAGAGGGAGAGTAAAAAAAAAAAAACAAGTCCAATATAATGATCAATATAACAAGTTAGCAAAAAAACACCTTGTGTTATGTTAGCTAAATATTATTTTACCGGTTCCTATCAATGTCAACAACAACGAGGTCGTTCACATGGACGTCACATCGCACGACCTTCTGTTGACAGGTCACCCAGTTCTGGTTAAGATTGCTCTGTTGTCTGGTGGTATCTGAACCTTCTGAGGTGACGTGAAGCGTCCAGTAAAGAGAAACATTACAGATATCAGGAACTATGCACATTCACACCACATCTACATCCATGCTGGCCTGAAAACTATCCAATCAAGACAACGTAACTATGTAGCCTCTAAACAGAGCACTTTCTCTAGCTGTTGCTCATCAAAAACAAACAAACAAACAAACAAATAAATAAACAAACCAAGATTACATTACTTCTAATATTAGTTTCTCATTATCTCGACCAGTACCATTGTCTTTTTTTGTGGCTTCCTTATTCCTCCTCTTGTGTCTTTTTCTGTTTGGACATCCTGAGAGATAAGACCTCTCACAACCCAGACATCTACCTGTCAGTCTACCAGTCTGGTACTTTTTGTCAATAAACGTCACCAAGACCTAAAAAACAAATGCTGTGAGACTTTTCTCTGAGACTTTAGTGTTTGTTCCCAACTTAATGCTTTAATGGAATGAATAGTTAATGGAATTAACCACTATTTAAGGTTCTGAAGTTTGGCTAGAAAAATATATGTCAGTATCACAGGGTGGAGCATCTTAGGCTGAGACTATAATCATGATAATAAGAAAGGTAATATTTAGGAGATTTCCCTGAAATGTCAAAATCCAATGCCTTTTCTAGAGTTTAATATAATTCTTCAGATCTGGTATTTGACATTTTTAATAATTACAGGTGTTTTTGAATGGTATATTCCCCAGGCGTTAGGGGGTTAGGGTTGGGCTTATAGTGGTTTATACATTTATTTATGACCACTGAACATTTTATATAACACAGCTGCTAATCACACATCTAACAAACAATCTTAAACCTGTCTACCTGTAATATTTGTCATACAGTTATAATGGGGCAGTGGTGGCTCAAGTGATTAAGGCTCTGGGTTGTTGATCGGAGCATCTCAATTCAAGCCCCAGCACTGCCAAGCTGTTACTGTTGGGCCCTTGAGCAAGGCCCTTAACCCTCCCTGCTCCAGGGGTGCTGTGTCATAGCTTCCCCTGTGCTCTGATCCCAACCTCCTCAGTTGGGATATGTGAAGAAAAGTATTCCACTGTGCTCTAATGTATACAGTATGTGCTGATAATAAAAACTCTTCCATGCCTCAAATTCACTCATTTCAAAATCTATTCAGAAGTCTCAGCCTCAGTCTGTATGTATTTTTTTCTTATTTGTTGTATTTCCTATTTATGAATTTATTGCTTTTTTACATTATTACTTTAAAGTCTTCTGAACTGTTAAGTCTCATTCCTCACTTTTTCTTACATATATATATATAAACATTCAAATATACCTCAATATATTCGGTCGGATATTATTTAAAAAAAAAAAAAAAAGAGATGAAAATATTTCAAGATTAATGCCATAGAAAACAATGAGACAAAATGGGTTAAATAATAATAATAATAATAATAATAATAATAATAATAATAAGAAGAAGAAGAAGAAGAAGAAGAAGAAGAAGAAGAAGAAGAAGAAGAAGAAGAATTCTAATCCTTGTTAGTTAACTGTGGAATAGCTGAAGAATGAATACAAACTCCCTCCATCACTCATCCTGCACAGGGCCATATGGAACATGGACATCCCAGGGGACATGGGGGACACTCTGGACGGTTGCACTCACACAGTACAGACAACTTGTAGATGCCATTGTTGTAGAATGACTTTTAACAGGGGATGAAACCGTATTTGCTGGAAGCACAGGGAGAACACACAGGGTGGAGACAGGACTTGAACCTGCAACCCTGGAGATGTGAGGCAACAGTGATATCCACTACTTTATTATGATTATCAACAGCTATAGTTTTTATGTTTTTAGTGAATTTTGAGTCTTACATGATGCAGGATGAACAGTCAAGAGTAGTCAGTAAGCAGAGGTGGAATATGACCTTTCTAAGCAGTCTCCAAATATAAATCTAAACAAAACCTAAAAATAGACTTTTTTACTCATTAAGCACATGTTTGCACATGGTTTCCAAAGTTCAGCCCAAAGAAAATGACAAAAAGGTGTTTAAACCAGTTTTCGGTGCTTCTAAGTCTCTCTACACTGAGCATATGTGAGCATTAGCTAACTAACACTGCTTCTCTTTCCTGAGGCATTTTTTTTTTCTTTTGTTTGACATATTCAGTGATGATTTATGGCACTTCTGCCTTCAATGATGATTAATTTCAACTGTTTCTGTGACTTGTGCTCATTTAGTTTAAACACCAACTATTTGACAGGCTCTTGCCTTTCACTGTTGATTAGAGGTTGGTTCATGTTGTTGCTCATTGTGAAATTGTAATGTTATTATTATTATTATTATTATTATTATTATTATTATTATTATTATTATTACTGTTGTCTTGTGAAATAGGCATTTATTTACTGTATGTCCCACAATTTATGCTCAAATTAAATTAAATTAAGTAGGGGGGCATGGTGGCTTAGTGGTTAGCACGTTCGCCTCACACCTCCAGGGTTGGGGGTTCGATTCCCGCCTCTGCCTTGTGTGTGCAGAGTTTGCATGTTCTCCCCGTGCCTCGGTGGTTTCCTCTGGGTACTCCGGTTTCCTCCCCGGTCCAAAGACATGCATGGTAGGTTGATTGGCATCTCTGGAAAAATTATCCGTAGTGTGTGAGTGTGTGTGAGTGAATGAGAGTGTGTGTGTGCCCTGCGATGGGTTGGCACTCTGTCCAGGGTGTATCCTGCCTCGATGCCCGATGACGCCTGAGGCACAGGTAGTTCGGATAAGCGGTAGAAAATGAGTGAGAGTGAGTGAGTAAAATTAAAGCACAAATGAAGAGGGATTCCCCCCATTTTCTTTCCAATTTGGTCACCTGACAATCCTCGTTCACCTGCCAGCTCTTCGTCATCATACAAACATATACATAGCTATATATACACATGTGCTTCCTCTGAGACAAGTCAAGCCACCTAACTGCTCTTTTTCCACATTGCCGCATCAGCATGACACACTCAATTGCTAACTACACTCTTCCACACGATTCCTACAACTGTCTAATGTTGCTAGAATTTCCAGGAAAGTGACAGAACACCATCACTCCCACAGAAATGATGTTAATGTTATTAATCACTAATATGTCTACATACATATTTATCTAATCAAGTACAATTAGCCATTAATGCGGTGGAATCATGTTGAGTATCTAGTGCTGATGGAATCTGGCTCCGAAAAACATCCTTCATTCACATGTATATTAGGTTATAAAAGTTATCATATATAAATATATATAAAATAGTACATAGATGGAGGCCAATCAAGCAAGAACTTCCATTAGGATCATCCATTAGGATAAAACCTCAATAAGCTCTTACTATATCCAAAAACGTTCATCAGTCCTGCTTATAAGACCCTAAAATGATTGAAAGCCCAAGCACCAAAATATAAGAAATATAGTAATCCCTCGCCACTTCGTGTTTCAAGTGCATCGCTGATTTTTAAAAAATATTCATCAAAAAATAAAAATAAAAATGGTTTCCCAGGATGCCAGACAAAGAGAGAAACTCTCTCAGAGGCTTTGTACATACCCACGGGCACTCAGACAAGGCACATGATTGGTTCCCGGCGTGAGATCTGAGCTGATTGACTGTGCATCATCGCATCCACTCCCAGCTTCTTCCCTTGTTGTATCTCGCCACTCTCGTTCACGCTGTCAACTGTGTCTCGCGTATTGTGTTCGAAATTAACTTTTCCTTAAGCCCTTACAATGCCTCCTAAGCGCCGTGCCCCTGCGAATGATTCCTCTAGTGAGCCCAAGAGGAAGAGGAAGATGATGACCATCAGTGAAAAGGTCAAACTTAGGGCCAATCCTACTTTGCTGATTTTCACCTATCGCGAGGGGTTCCGGTCTCCATTAACCGCGATAAACGAGGGATCACTGTATTTTAATTAGTTTTTTTCCCTTCCTGATCCCATCCTTTGCTTGGATACACTTCTGTTAACACAGCATACTTTCTTCTCAGACTCAGATTAGTGTTGGCATTTCTTCTGTAATAACAATTATTACTATTTAAGTACTGACATCCAGCTTCGTCTTCGTCTTACAGGATAAAATCCGCCAAATTCTGTTTAATGTCTGTTTGAAGGATGATTTAAAGAAGATTCAGACAGCACTAATGGTGTGATAAATGATTTGTAGCTGCAGGCAGTGATGAGTAGCTTTCTATAAAGGTGTCTTCAGCTTAAGCTAAAGTATGGCCAGATATTAAAGCATGTGGCTGAAAAAAAAAAGTCATTAAAAACAACACAAATATTAGAAGAGCGATGAGAGACATATGAGAAAGAAAACTCTTACACACATACTGTTCACAAGGCTACGTAAGACATTCGGACAACAGGCGTAAACCTCTGTAAACATTTATAAAGGCACATTCTGTCGGATGCCTGGTTTTAGGGACAGCATTTATCACTTTCGATGACATAATGTGACAAGTTGGAGATTTGACTGGCATATGCTCATCACAAAGCTCTATAGCTTCATGCTATGTCTGATGACATTGTAGGTACAGAGCTTGGTATATTTTGTTGGACTAACAAGAATACCTGGAAACGTTGTGGGAATTATACAGAGGGTGGAGTTTATGACCCTGAACTTAAGACCATTTTCCTTGCAGCTTAAAATCCACAGCTGCTGTCTAAAAACATAAAGTTAGGTCCATATATAATTGGACAATTGTCATTTGCACAATTTTCATAGTCTGGCACTGAAATTCTTTTTGAATTTCTTCCAGGATCGAGTCAGTCTGTCTGTCTGTCTGTCTGTCTGTCTGTCTGTCTGTCTGTCTGTCTATCTGTCTGTCTGTCTGCAACGAAATAAAATAAAACAAAATAAAATCAACCACTGTTTTTTTTTTCTTCCAAATCTTAAGGACTAACGGTGTCCTGTTTGACTTGCATAGAGCGATCCTTCGAACACATGATGTTGGTGCACAGCAGTAGCTTCCAAATGCAATTAGGATTAGAACTTAGAATCAACTCCATATTTTTTACCTGCTTAATTGATGAATAAATAACCAAGGGAGGTCGATGAAATTCTTTTAATTCTGATATTCTTTGTATAAAAAATATCAGAGGAGACGGCAACGTAACCGAAGACACGGCTTATCTCGAATACTGAATTAATTACGGATACATTTATGAATAACAATTAAAGTGAGCTGTAAGAATAGATATTAGCACTAGGTCAGCTGTAATGTGTCTGTCTGTGTTTTCCCCTTGTTTCTGTCTGCCGTCTCTCCCTGATGTTAATTGTTGACCCCGCCCACCTATCTGTTACCATGGACACTAATTACATTCATTCTCTTCCCCAGGTGTTTTGTCTTAGTCCTTGTCTGTCTCTGTTTTGTGATTGGTTCTCGTTCACCATATATACTCTGTCTGTTCACTTCAATGTTGTTGGTCGTTTTTGGTGTTGGTGTGTGCATGTCCGTGTTCCCGTTTCCTGTTTGTTCCGCGTTGCCTGCCTGTTTGTTTGTGTTTTGTTTATTAAAAACCTTAAACTGCGTTTGGATCCTCACCCGCCTTTGTCTCACCGTGTCACTTCGTGACAGAACGACCAACCACCAATGGATCCAGCAGAACTCCTGTTTTGCCTACGTCAGGAGGATGCCCCAGTTGAGGAATACATGGAGGTATTCTTGGACCTGTGCAGCGAGGTCAACTTCGATGAGAAGGCGCTCAAAGACATTTTTAAGCACGGACTAAGGGAGATCCTGCGGTATTTGATGCCGTCTACCAGAGAAATAAAGACATTCTCGGAGTTCGTCAACTTGGCGTTGCTCCTGGACGGGTCCACGCTGAGCGTGAGCACTGTAGAGACGGAAGCCGGCCGTAAGTATTTTTTGGGGGGGGGCAGCAAGCATCGGGATCCGTGGGCCACAGAGTGGAATCAGCCACGGACGCCCGAATGCTCCAAAGTGCCTCCGCCCAGACCAGTCCCGTGCACATCCGTGATTGAGCCAGTTCCCATGGCTACCGTACCGGCGAGCTCGGCTGAGGTCCGTGCTAACCGGCTGGTCTCCAAACTGGCGGATACCCCGATGAGGTCGGCTCGGGCGGCCGGCATCCCTAAGCCGCCAGCTGGACCAGCCGGGTTGCCGGAACAAGCGGGGTCGCCGGAACCGACCGGGTTGATGGAACCGGCCGAACCGACCGGGTCGACGGAACCTGCCGAACCGACCGGGTCGACGGAACTGACCGGGTCGATGGAACCTGCCGAACCGACCGGGTCGCCGGAACCGACCGGGTCGACGGAACCGACCGGGTCGATGGAACCTGCCGAACCGACCGGGTCGACGGAACCTGCCGGGTCGATGGAACCGACCGAACCGACCGGGTCGCCGGAACCGACCGGGTCGACGGAACCGACCGGGTCGATGGAACCTGCCGTACCGACCGGGTCGACGGAACCGGCCGGGTCGACGGAACCTGCCGAACCGACTGGGTCGACGGAACCGACCGGGTCGATGGAACCTGCCGAACCTGCCGAGCCGACCGGGTCGACGGAACCGACCGGGTCGACGGAACCTGCTGAACCGACCGGGTCGACGGAACCTGCAGGGTCGACAGGACCTGCCGATCCGACCGGGTCGACGGAACCTGCCGGGTCGATGGAACCGACCGAACCGACCGGGTCGGCGGAACCTGCCGAACCGACCGGGTCGGCGGAACCTGCCGAACCGACCGGGTCGCCGGAACCGACCGGGTCGGCGGAACCTGCCGAACCGACCGGGTCGGCGGAACCTGCCGAACCGACCGGGTCGGCGGAACCTGCCGAACCGACCGGGTCGGCGGAACCTGCCGAACCGACCGGGTAGGCGGAACCTGCCGAACCGACCGGGTCGACGGAACCGGCCGAGCTGACAGAACCAGCCGAATCGGCCGGGTCGACCGAAATGACTGAGTCAGAGGACGCGGTCGACCTCATGACACCCAGACTACCTGAACTCTCTGCCTGGCCTGAACCTATGCATGTTTCTGTTTTCCTGTGTTTTGCTTCGCTGGACTTGCCAGCCCTTCTACCTCCTGTCCCTGTTCATAGGCCCAAAGCACCACCCTGGCTGCCAACTCCGCTCTGGTCTCTGGCTCCGCCTCCAGCACCACCCTGGTCTCTGGTCCTGCTCTGGCCTCCGGCTCCGCCTCCAGCACCACCCTGGTCTCTGGTCCTGCTCTGGTCTCTGGCTCCGCCTCCAGCACCACCCTGGTCTCTGGTCCTGCTCTGGCCTCCGGCTCCGCCTCCAGCACCACCCTGGTCTCCGGTCCTGCTCTGGTCTCTGGCTCCGCCTCCAGCACCGCCCTGGTCGCCGGTCCTGCTCTGGTCTCTGGCTCTGCCTCCGGCACCGCCCTGGCCTCCTGCTCTCCCGGCGCCGCCCTGGCCTCCTGCTCTGCCGGCGCCGCCCCGGCCTCCTGCTCTGCCGGCGCCGCCCCGGCCTCCTGCTCTGCCGGCGCCGCCCCGGCCTCCGGCTCGGCTGGCGCCACCCCGGCCTCCTGCTCGGCGGGCGCTACCACTACACGAACCCGACCCGCCCTCCCACCCTGGTTGCGCCTTCGCTCCACCCGCCTGAACTGGGTTTTGTGGACTTGGGAGCGTCTGGAAGCCGCTCGTAGGGGGGGGGCTCTGTAATGTGTCTGTCTGTGTTTTCCCCTTGTTTCTGTCTGCCGTCTCTCCCTGATGTTAATTGTTGACCCCGCCCACCTATCTGTTACCATGGACACTAATTACATTCATTCTCTTCCCCAGGTGTTTTGTCTTAGTCCTTGTCTGTCTCTGTTTTGTGATTGGTTCTCGTTCACCATATATACTCTGTCTGTTCACTTCAATGTTGTTGGTCGTTTTTGGTGTTGGTGTGTGCATGTCCGTGTTCCCGTTTCCTGTTTGTTCCGCGTTGCCTGCCTGTTTGTTTGTGTTTTGTTTATTAAAAACCTTAAACTGCGTTTGGATCCTCACCCGCCTTTGTCTCACCGTGTCACTTCGTGACAAGCTTATCCTACAAACACACACATATTCTCTATGGTCGAGCGTACTGATTTAGTTATTGTTATTTTATCATATTAGTGCATAATTTCAAATAAAACAATAATAAAGATATGTTAAATAAATGGCAAATTAGATTTTCAAATTAGCATTTCCTATGCCTCCAGCGGGGTAATTGGGGAGACAATAGGATATCTCGAGGATACTGAAAAACTCCAAACTCTGAAAAACATTTCTGCTTTCGAAAATCTTCGAAACCTGCAGGCATGAACTTCTCATACAAGTCAGTTTAGTCTTCTGAATGGACTGCTTACGCAATTTAAATGAATTAAAGGTCTAAGCATGAAGCATGAAGTCTAATGTTAATATTGATGTAATATTTAAACTTCACGCCGGTTGCCATGAGAGCTCATGCACTCGTTTAGCTCTGAGAACACTACCCTTAAGCAAAGTGTTATCAAGCTGACTATGATTTATTTGCTCGTGGTTATTTTCTGAATCCCCAGCAAGTCTCAACTTGGCATTTTAAATTTATAAGGTTAATCAGGTTATTTTACCATTGTTACAGGAGATAAACTACAGGGTAATTAAAACACAGACTCTTACATTATTAAAGGCTCCTTTTTAGTCATGCTCAAAAATAACAGCCTTGTAATGCCATGCTGAGCAACAATTATTTTTCCTTGCGAGTTTCCTCTCACCTGCGACTGCCATTGTGTACAAGTTGCTATTGCCTGCTTACGCTAATGAGGTCAGCAAAGTCTAAGAAGATTTTTTTTTATGTGCTGCACAGCTGTTGTATAATTAGACAACATGTTTGTGTATGCTAATGATCTGGCATTAATAAGGTTTTCTCTTAAAGCCTTATTAATCATGGCTTGTGCACTTCTGAACTTTTTTAAAAAAAACTGAAATTTGGAGGAGCTTTAAAACCTGATCGCTCATTTCTGACCACTGATTACTAAGATTTAAACCTAATAAAAAAATATATAAAAAAAATCGCATATGTCAAATTCAAGTGTAAATAAAACTCACATGATGTGATATAGAAAGCGTGAACAACTACTGATTTAGTCGACTAGATATTAAGTGAAAGAAAACAAGCGATAAAACTGATAGCATATATAGAGTGTGTCTAAATTATTTACTGGATTTATTATTTAAGTATTTATTTACTTCTACTAAACTAAAACAATCATAAACTGTAGAATTTGTTGCTTGGTTGTTGACATTCATCTGATAGGATGTCCAGAGTCTATAGATGATTTGTGGACTATATAGAATGTCTACACTGGATTATCCAAAGTGTATAGAAAGTTAGTTATTTAGTTTATTTATTTATTTGTTTGTTTGTTTTCATGTAACTGAGTACAAGTTTCACTTTTCTATGGCATTCAAGGGGTGTAGAAATCTTTTTTCTTTCCATGACAGGATGGGAGATGAGATCATACGCATGTCGGCGTATCGTGGCCTCCATTTAGTAGCTTACGGCTTGTGAGTGCAATAAACATTTTGTTTGGAAAAAAAAACAAAATGAAAAATAAAAACTGAAAAATAAATGTTCTGGATCAAGTGCTATTTAATAGAACAGAATAAAATAAAAAGGTTTCATTGTTTTATAGCTCTGCATACAAGCAAATTTTACTATTGTCAGTGTTAAATAACAGACATATAATACATATTAATAATATTGATAAGTTTTTAAATATTCATATATCAGTTATTACCTTTTAAATGGTTGATAACGTCAGCATGACAGACTTCATGTTAAAACTTGAGTAAACTTCCTGGTTACACATCGCAATTGTTTATGATCAAGTCTGAGTCTGGTTCCTCTCAAAGTTTCTTCCACGTCTGAAGACTTTTTTCCTTGCAACTGTCGCCTCTGGCTCGCTTGGTATAGGGATGCATTTATATTTAAAATATTTCAGACAATCTGCTATAATTCGGTAAAGCTATTTTGAGACAAGGTCCATCGTTTAAAGCACTATAGAAATAAAATATAATTGAATATTCTGAATAATTGAGTATTAATTTTAAGGTTGTGTATTTAATTTTTGATTTTGTGTCTAAACAAAATTTTATCTAAATCTAAACTAAATTTGTGTTTGGACCTAAAAGCAATTATTGTGTTTAAAACAGTGGCATAGATGGTATTAAAAAATAAATAAATAAATCTTAGATTCTTAAGATACTCAAGAAAAAAACTGTCAGGAATGACCTATAGATGATTTACATAATCTAAATATTTATGATTAAATGGTAGAATACAAGCTTTTTTACCCTGGAACTTTTAGACACGTCAAGTCAAGTCAAGTCACCTTTATTGTCACATCACCACAGCACATGTGCCATGGTGAGTGAAATTCTTGGGAGCGAGCTCCAGAAATTGCAGAACCATTTACACAAAGTGGTTAAGAAACAGAAATTAGAACAATTTACAAACAGGTTAAAAAAATGTGCAAAATGCTTAGTACCAGTTGAAATGTGCAAATGCGGAAATGGAAAAGATGCAATGTCAGTTATATTTTTGTGAAGCTCACTTTACCTAAATTTAAAATAAGTGTTACTTTGACTTTATTTTCCTATTATACATGCAACATTAGATACAACACTCACTCTCTCACTCACTCATTTTCTACCGCTTATCCAAACTTCTCGGGTCACAGGGAGTCTGTGCCTATCTCAGGCGTCATCGGGCATCGAGGCAGGATACACCCTGGACGGAGTGCCAACCCATCGCAGGGCACACACACATACTCTCATTCACTCACACAATCACACACCACAGACAATTTTCCAGAGATGCCAATACAACACCAAAAGTATTAAATAATCTCATGAATTTATGTTTGCAAATCCTCCTGGTTCAAAATGCTTTAGCTTTTGTCTGTGCTCAAATATTAACACCCCCCCCCCCCCCAGGAAAAAAAAATAACACCATATCTGTTGTTCTTTAAACTACAAGTTTAGAGTTCTGCCCTTCTTTATCCCTTCTCCCCAGGTGGAAAATATCTGGTACTCTCCTTGAAAAATACAGAGGAGAGAACTAAAATCTCAGTCTGTTTTAAACATATGTTCTATAAACTTTTGAAACCTTCACCTTGAAGCACAGGCTCCTGGCAGACATCATGTGAAAATGAGCCAAGTTTAAATCTTTCCATGCACCTATGGGTATTGCAATATATTATCATATAGAGTAACTGACACTGTTGTACACTGTTTTTTCACCTAAGTAAGCTGTTGCTGTGGCAACTCAGAAATTAGACGGAAGGACAAGTTTACCCACTGTGTATATACTGATTCTCACATATTACAGGTTTTTTATATAACTGAAATGCTTTAATATGCCGACAATATGGCAGCACTATTAGCTGCAGCAGGTGATGTAGCATGGTTGTTCACCTGGAACACGACGTGACAGATTTCACAGATTTTTCACATGGTCTCTGAAAAATCCACATTTTATCGTTGCAATTTTGCACATTCGAGCAGTGTGCCAAAACTCAACAAGATAATATTGTTTGTAAAACAGACTCTTTATAAATTAACCTCACTGGAACTTGCAATAAATAAATAAATAAATAAATAAATAAATAAATAAATAAATAAATAAATAGAAAGAAAGAAAGAAAGTAAGAAAGAAAGAAAGAAAGAAAGAAAGAAAGAAAGAAAGAAAGAAAGAAAGAAAGAAAGAAAAAATTGGCTCCTTCTTTATTTGCTATATATTAATATATATATAGTATTAATATAGTAATCTTACCCAAAGGGTATTAGAAGAACAGAAGTAATTGCAGACAATCATAAGAATAAATATGAGATTATAATAAGTTTTTTTAAACAAGAAAAAGTGTTACCAAATGAACGGCAGATTTATTTCCGTCTGTTAAATAAAGGTGACATAACTAGTGACATAATGTTTTGGTGCCTGCTGAATCTCCTGTGAAATTTAATCAAATATCTTATGCTATACTACACCTTATCCAGCACTCTTTATTCATTACTGGTGTACCCAATAATGGTATCGACAGATTTTTGGGGGAAGGCAGTGACTTAGTGCCAGAGACTGGGACTATGCCATGCCGGAGCACTGGGGGGCGCTATGTTTAATGTCTATCTAACGTGTGTTATGCTTCTGTTGTGTGCTGTCGCGTTTATGGTTTCTTTCCATGTTTTAAGTAACTTTGTTTTTGTCTTAGTTACTGTATGCCCTGTAGATTCTAAGTGTTCTTGTTTTGGTTTATATCATGTTGTCATCTATCCTTATGTTTTCTTCTAATAAAACATGGTTCGTCTTTATCCCTGCATTTGGGTCTGTTAAATCTACGCCAATGTGAAACTTGGGTCGCACAATCCTTGCTCCAGCCCTGTCCATTTGCCCTGCCTGATAGTCAACTCTAAATTGTCCCTAGTGTGAGAATGGGAATGTGTGAGTTGTACGAAGTTCGCACCCTGTCTAAGGTGTCCCCTGTCTTGTGCTCTGTGTCCCCTGGAATAGGCTCAAGGTTCTGTGCAAACCTGAGTAGGGATAAGTGGTAAAAAGTGATCAAATGGATAGACGGATTGAAGGATGTCCTGATTTGGACACTAACCTGGAACGCATTGTGGAATTTAACAGCCGTATGAGGTACACCATTGACTGTCAACTGGCAGATTTCTAGACTAGGAAAAAATAACCGATTCAGAGATTTCACTTTCCTAAATGCTGTCACTCAGTCACTTAGTTATTTTATTCTACATCATAATTGGTCTCTAACAAATGCCCTGTACTGAGATCTGGCAGGTGATCTAAAGTGAATGATTAAGTTAGAGAACTCTCTTATACCAATGACTTTCATGAAACTGCTGTTTATAGTTCCATCTACTATTACTTATCAGTTTTTCATTTTTGGGTTTGTTTAATTTTTAAAAAAAAAAAAAAAAAAAAAAGATAAGAAAAGTTCAGTGAAGAACTACAAGTCAAGCTGGAAGTCAAACTCAAGCCTTTTAATTGGCATTTCATTACAGTTCCCATTAGATTTTTCTCTAAATAAACATTCATTTAAAATTAAAAATCATTCATTCATTTTTCATCAAGTCATTTTGGAGACCAGAGCATAGATACTCACACATTTAATCTATATATGTATGTAGATAAAAATCTGCAAATTGCGTGTTTTTTTTTTTTTTTTGGTGGTGTTGTTTTTTTTGTTGTTGTTTTTTGTTGCATTTACTATTTATACATTAACAAAAAACTTTGAATAAAAGAATTCTATATACCCTGGGCCTACACAAACTTTAGTTTTGTTCTTAGACAAGAATACAAATGTAAAAACTAACAAAATATGTCACCATTGTACCAGTGTAAATGTAAATAAATAAAGAAAATGAAAAATTATAACATATTATAGAAATAGTGGAAATTTTGGACATACTATTTCTAATTAAATACAGTAGTTCACTATATAGGGAATAGAGTTTTACAGTAAAAGTAAATGAAAAACACACCATAATAATAATAATAATAATAATAATAATAATAATAATAATAATAATAATAATAATAATAATAATATAATGAGGGGGAAAAACAGATACCATTTTGAGATTTTAGTGCTTTTACACATTTTATTATTATAATGTTTCGTCGTCTTTGGTGCATTTCCACTTTCTCTCATTTTCCCTATTTCTCCTGAAAAGCCTACGACATAACTACATTACCTTGACAACAATTGTATTGACATTTCTTGGTGTAGCATGCAATAAAGTGATTTAAAAGTAGTGCTGTAAGCAGGTTTCATGCCTTTCCCTTATTGGCTGCGAAAGATGTATGCAGCATGTTGGGGAAAGAGGCTGGAAGAAAGTGAACAAAATAGCTGAATCAGGGAAAATTATACAAGATACAGTTTTGGAAATTACAGCTACTTAAAGTTAAGCGAAGAGACTAGATTTTATCGCGTAAGATTCAACAGGTTTCTCTAAACGTCTGAGGAGCTTCCTTCATGATCTGTTCCTCCAAATGATGGGAAGAAGAATATATTGGAAATTTATAAATGTAAACAAAACAATGGTAATTTTGTATAAACGAATACAAATAAGTTATATTGTATTAATTATTGTCAGATTGTCCACATTTCCTCATGCTGATTGGTCATACATTTAAACTCTTGCCAAACTCTCATGTTATACAATTCATGAGCTGTGTTTCCATGTTTGTGTTACCTCGTTTCCCCCCAATTTTGTCACCTGCCAATTCTTTCCCACCCTCAGCTCTTCTCTATCATTCAACAGCCGCCAGCTAAAGAGACTGAAGGGTAACATGTATTTCTTCTCTTTAAAATACTGCTCTGGCTGCATCACATTCAGAAGACACTTTGGATACTTTGGAACCCAAACTTTGTAAGTATCAATACAACTTGTCACACAAATTGTTGCCAATTTGCAATAGTGAGCACCTTTCTGAATGAGTTGTAAATGATCCCATCTGCTGCTTTCTTTAAATAAATCTTCACACTTACTTCATCTACAGCACTAAATACCACATGAAGACAAAAGAATACTCAAGGGACCGATTGGATCAGCAATAATCAGTCATTTTCCATTTCATGCACTTCCAGCTGCTGGGGATAGTGTAGCATCCTCGCTGGTAGCGCAGCAGTACGGCTCAATGCTAGTCAATCCCACTTAGTCCCTTGTGTTTCCTTGAGCCTTGTGAGCCACACACACCAACTTATTATTCACTGAGCCTGATTCCCTGGAGCATTACGCTGCCACGCTGTAGCAACTCGCTCTGGATGTGTGTGGGCCACGGAGCACAGCATCCTCCCTAGGCTCCTTGAAAGTAATCACTGTCTGGAAAGTCCAATGGACCACCTCCTCAGCAAGAGGGGATTATATCCACAGCAACTGGGAGATGCTGGTGGCAAATCCAGCTGCTCCCTTTGCACTTCCTTTTTGCACGATCTAGTGCACAGAAGGAGATCTAGCACTAGCATCTGTCGATTAGCTCACAGCTCATATACCCTCCCCACCTCACCGCCATCACCACCATCGTAATCGTCTCCACCGCGCACCAATGCTAATTAGCCTTGCTGAAACAGAACACTGTGGCAGGATGTTAACAGTTCGGCATTGCACAGCTGATGTGATATTTCCAAGTCCTGCCACCCTGCATGAAATACGACAAGTCCAAGTGCACTTGACAGAATCGGCACTTTAATTGCAATTAAACAGGTGGTTATCTCTGATATTGTACATTACCCCAATTTAAATACTCCAGCACACTGGAACAAGCGACAAAAGAAATATTGTGTACACAGGCAGAGGCGAGAAGCATTTACAACCTTTAATTAGTTATTCTATAATCAGCTCCGTAATGAAAATGGTCAGTGACATCATGTCTATTCACTGTGCCCTTGAGAAAGTGATGAGCAAAGTTTCAAAAGAGTTCTGCCTGGCTAGTCATGCAAAATAATATTATTCCTTATTACACATTTTCGGCGCTACACTTACATCCGTAATTAACAAGTGGTCATTCTCTTTTCACACTAATTCAGTCTGAGTCATTATTATTACATTCACAGTTCTAGCGATTGAACAAGAATGGTCCTATAGTGTGAATAAGTAAGTATAGAAACTCAGGACATGTGAACACAGTGGTGTACAAGTTCAACATGCATGTAGATTTAAATGAGGTACATGGTAAGGTTTCAGCTATATCTGGTTCGGGTCCTTTCTCACAGCCTTAAAATGTGAAAACTGGATAATTGCAGCAAATTAGGTATAAAATAGGCCACATTTTCTCAAGGCCCGCTGAGTAAAACAATCTAATGTGAGTACATTTAACATTCAGTGTCTTTTAATTAACTCTTCTTCAGTTTCACTGTGAGGGTCTTTTCTTGGCAGAAATAATTGGCGAAATGTTATTCACATTTTCACTTTTTCTCCCTTTTTTAAAAAGCGACATTTTTAAAATAAATTAGGAAACAAGCAACAGTGTGTTTGTCTTCCTTTCTGGTACATAGTGATAAAAGGAATATTGTTGGTTTTATCAGTAATTTTCATTGCTTAAACAATTAACTGCTTAAGTAAACCGAATTATAGTCAAATTTGTACAGTATAAAGCATCGGTAAGTCGCCATTCAGTTGCCGTTCGCTGCCATTCATTTACGTATCTAGCCATGGTGTTTGGATGGATTACTCCAATAAAATGTAATTAATAAATAAATAACCAAATAAAAAAAATACAAATAATAGAACAATAACAACAATAATATATTATAAATAAAAATACATAAATAATAGTTATTATAATAAATAAAATAACTATAATTGTTGGTACTAATTAATTAATAATTATTAATTAATAAACAATACATTCATAAAAATATTAATAAATATATTTATTAATACATTCATTGAATAACTATTATTATTATTATTATTATTATTATTGTTGTTGTTGTTGTTGTTGTCATGCGATGCCAGTTTCCACCTATTGCCAAATTTGGGAAAGAAAGAAAGAAAGAAAGAAAGAAAGAAAGAAAGAAAGAAAGAAAGAAAGAAAGAAAGAAAGAAAGAAAGAAAGAAAGAAGAAGAAGAATACCAATTATTATTTTATTTTTTTATTATTACTGCTGTTGTTATAATATAAATAAATTTGTTAGTAAATAAATAAATAAATAAATACATTTTCGATCACATTCCTTTCTTTCTTTTTGTGCAATGAGTACTTTGCATGATTTACTCTTGAGTAAATAATCCACCTCGTTCAGCATCATTACACCTCAATAGTATCTCACATGTGTTTTCTTACTCATTGCTCATGACCTTACAGAGAAGTCAACAATGTGGACTAAAAAATATCAACCAAAATGGAGATCTAATATAGGGGGAGTCATCTGAAACAAATCACAGTTGTCAGTGATAAGCTGCATATTTCTACAGCCTAGGTTGGAAAAAATGAATCAGCCCCAGCCGATTTCTGTGTATGTTACTTATCCTCACTGGTGATGCAGTTGTGCTCAGTATGACAAAAAATCCCAAATAGTCCAAAGTCAGATAGTGTTCCAAACCTGTTTACTTTACAATGACTGACACGAGTGGGCTTAGTAAATTCCCCTTAAAAACACATCTGTAGAAGTAATGCTGAAATTTGAACAAAGGATAGGTATAAAAAAAATTAACAGGTGGCAGCATGTTAGATAACTGAGTGTAGTATAGTATAGTATAGTATAGTATTGTCATCATCTGAGAAAAAGACGTCTGTCGAGTTAAACCTATCATTTCAGCAGTTGGTTGCTTAAAAGCAAGCAGACAAGGTACCAAAATGCACAATGCATACTGTAGAAAAGACTGTAATGAGCTGTCTGAAGTGATGCATGATCAGATTAGGTTAAAAACAATCTTCCACTAAGAGTAATGGGGTTTGGAACAATAACGTGGTGTGCTACAGGTTCATTTCCCAGCAGGCCTCAGTTGCTATCTATCATGAGAACATGTCTTGATTCCACCAGGCCTTCCTATTTAATTTTGAGTTCCCGGATGAAGAGTTCATTAGTTATGGGTTCAGGTTGCAGTTCTCACTTTCAGTAATGTAAAAAAAATTCATTGTCAAGGAATCAGTATTAACTGCCAGAATGAACATGTGAGCATGTGTGCGGTAGTGTGCAAGATGAATAACACAGGGACATCATAACATCATAACATCATAAAAGCCAAGCACTGATAAGTAATTACATCTATTATGGCCATCTGCTTCAAGCGGTTTCCACCACACGCATCTTTAACACATTTCTTAGGAGGTATGGTCAATGAGCTATAGCCCTGCATATTGTTTCACTAGTCCCCATGTTTTCCTCTCTCCAAGGCTTTGCGTTTGGCTGTGAATGTTTCACCTGGTGGAAGGAATGGAGAGTACAGAAATGTAGATTCTGAGCATTAGTGCAAACAGGATTTAGGCTGACAATGGCTGAAAAGAATATGAAATTCCCTCAGATGTCATCCATCAACATGGCAGGAAAACCTGACAGTGGCGTTCTGCTAATATCAGAGGAATAGCTGAGAGTGCGCAAAATTAGTGTCTATAGAGTCATAGTGATTGGATGATCTCAAGAGCCTGATAAACAGTGTGTGAGGTGACAGTGGAGCGGGTAAAAAGATAGAGAGGTAGGAAAGATGCATAATAAAAGTGTCAGGCCAGGACAGTTCCCCTAGCTGCCATCAGAAATCAATGTCACCAGAGTTGTTAATTTCCTGTTTACTATCGAGTTTCTCTTTCTGTACTGTAAATAGATGCTCTCCACGGTAGCTTTGTGAAGTCTTGTCAATCTTTCTCATATAGGTTTGGCGTTTTGTTTTCCCTCTTTGACTTATCTGTGTGTTTTATTCCAGTTTTCTTCCCAAATTAGTCTGCTGATTACCACCCACAAGCTAGCTACCAGTTAGCGGTAAGTGAAGGTTAAAACATGCATCGACTAAAACACATTAATCCAACCAAGAGCATCTTTTCAAACTGCTGCTCATGCTGCTCTACAGGGCAGATTACACACTCGGAATAATTGCTACAGAACAATTGCTACAATTAGCAAGTGTTGATATAATGAATAAGGAAAAGAATGGCGCATCCTTCCCATGCAGAACGCATGTGCATTTTTTGCTCTATTGGCTCCGAGGACGATAGGGCAAATCATTTTCTGCTGTGCCACTTGGGAAAAATCTGTGTTTTGACCACTTCCCTAAATGTTCTTTGGCGCTTAGGATTGGTGATTTGTGTCATTACCGGGTTGGATCATTACCTGCCTAACAACTTTTACTGAGTCTGGTTCATTGCAAAAAACACTCAAGGCTGTACTTTTCATCTAAATACTGACTAGACCTTAAACATTAGTTACCCAATTTCCTTGAATTTACTGCTGCATTGTTCCAGTCGTGTCCATGCATTTATCTATCCTGTTATCAAACATGTTTTCTGCTGTTCCTAGATGTAGCAGTGTGGCAGCTTGTTGTGTCTTTCTCTTTAAAACACTAGTATGACAACCCAGGAAAGTTGCTGCGGCCAGCCAGCTACGAGCTGGCTTCAAAGCCCCAGGTCTATGCATTGTTTATGAGCATCCAGACTGCCAGAACAGCCTGGATGCCTCTCTATGGCCACCCCTGTTTTTGTCATTCAGCTCCCGCCAAGATGCGAGAGAAAAACAAGCTAAGTTAAGCTTGAAAAAAGTAAATGCCCTTCAATGCTGATTAGGAACCAGTTTCACATCCCTGTCTGGTAATTGTGAAGATTACAAGAAAGGTTGGGAAAGCTGTTCCCAGGTCAGTCCGAAAGATCAAATTGCACCTGCAGCAAACAAGACAAATGCAGGTTTAAATGCCAGAGTCGGTGTCCCAATGTGCCCTTTGTGGCTTGGTTTTATAACTACAAAGCAGTTGTTTATTACAGAGGAGGCTCTTTAGCTAGCAGTGATGCCTTTTTTCTATGATATCACAGAAGATATGGCATTTAAATGCCTTTGTGAGGTTATGTTACAGGATGTGAATGTTTTTGTAAGCAGAAATTCATTGTTCAATAATTAAATAGCATCAAAAATACCCCCCCCCCCCCCCAACGCTCCCTAAATGTCTATTCACCCTCAGTCACATTGCACATTGTTTTCTATCAGATCATTGCACGGTAGTCTGTTTTTCCCCTTCACACTGTCAGATATGGATCTACTCAACCACTAGCCACTGCAGTTATTCATTTCACTCTCTTACAACTGAATCAATTCCCCCTGTTATTAAGTGTTTATTTAACATGGATCATTCCTTTCAAAAAATATCTCACCCAAACAGGCCTGTCGTGGATTAAATATTCATTAGGAGGGAAAAAAAAGGTCTGTGAGACGCAGAATCACGGGGGTAGGGGGACGGGGTCTGTTTTAGAAAGATCCTTAATGGGTGTCAGAGCACGGAGATTACTTTCAGTTCAAATTAATTCTGCTGGGTGGGAAAGGGGAAAGAGTGACACAGGGTGGAAAGAGAGAGGAAAAAAGGAAAGATAGAGTTGTGCACCGATAACATAGAAAAATGGAAGAAGAAGAAGAAGAAGAAGAAGAAGAAGAAGAAGAAGAAGAAGAAGAAGAAGAAGAAGAAGAAGAAGAAGAAGAAGAAGAAGAAGAAGAAAAAGAATCAGGGCACCTACAAATATCAATAAGATGCCTTTTAAATTAAAAAAAATTGTTTGCTTTATAATGTTAGTACAAAGGAGATAAAGATATTTTTCTGCAATTTTTATATACTATAATGGTTTTTATATACTATAATTGTTGCTAAACAGATTTAGCAGAATCAAAGCTCATCGAAATCTCCTTCAAGATATTAAATATTTGTCAAAGATTCCAATGAAGCATAAAGGGCGCTATTTTATATGGAAAAAAAATAATAACCTAAAAAAAGGCCTGAAGTATCTACACATTGAAACCATTAGCATGACTATAGCTAATGTGACTCAAATAAAAAAGCAATATTCTATTTAAAAAATGAAATAAGAAAGAAAGAAAATGTTAAAGTTCAAATCTACAATGACTCGATTAAAAGGAACATACGAGAAATCTAATCTAACATCTTTTTATATGACTGATTAATATACACTGATTAAATTCTATTCTGTTCTATACTATGTCTACAGATTATTTCATATTTTCATTTTTAAGTAACAGCAACGGGTTTGTAAATGGTCACGATGATGCAGTATATACAGTACGGTATATGCAGAAGAACTGGAGAAAGAAATCTTAAAAACAAACAAAAAAAACAGTAAAGATTTAGATTTCTAGAAAAGGCCTCTAATGGATTTGTGTGTAACGTTAGCAGTTAACCTCTTTAATCTGATCTTAGCACTGAATGGAAAGGGATATTGGCAGGAGGCAGGTTGCCTTCTATGAGTATCAAACGATTACTTGCTCAGCAACATTGGCCCTTATGCCCGGCTGCCAGATCTACTTAAAATGGAAATAAATTGGAACTAGAAAATTAAAGTTGGGGCTGTTGTTAAAGCAAAGGATGAATATGTGCAACATTCGCTGCCATTTCTGATAGAAGTATAGGATTTTTATATGTTTGTAAAGCTCCATTAAGACAATGTTAATTGTTAAAACAGCTATACAAATAAATTACATTGAAAATTGAATTGAAATGAATAGAATTTTGAATTGATGTTCTTTACCACTACATAGATAGATAGATAGATAGATAGATAGATAGATAGATAGATAGATAGATAGATAGATAGATAGATAGATAGATAGATAGATAGATAGATAGATAGATAGATAGATAGATAGATTCTTTTTTTATACCCAATAATTCTATTCTAAATTTAAACACATCTTATTTGTCTCTTCAAATGTATTCGGTTAAAGATATGATGGAGTGACACCTATCTACTGTTCCCATTTAGTATTCAAGTCAAGCTCAAGCTTTATTGTGGGAAAATTCAGATATCATAGTCAGGTACAGGGGTCAAAGCTCAGGCAGACAATATTAAGCTAGACGAACCTATAACCAGAAACTGAAAGCATAAACAAGGACAAAACCAGGAAACAGTGAAGCAGAAAACAAGAGCATGTGTTTCTGATATGAGGGATAGAGCCAACAGGGATAGAGGCTAACTAATCTAAGGCGTAACACAGTAAAGGTGTACACAATCAGGTAAAAGACCAAAGATGTCACGGGTGAAGAGACTAAAACTGAAGTAAAGGGAATGAGATCAAACCAAAGAAATGGCACAGAGAAACATGCCACACACTTCAGAAAGGTAATTTTGTGACAGAAAAAATGGAAGACAGCAATTTTTTTTTTTTATCCGTGCCTCAAGATAAAACCTAAAAGCTACCGTAGTTCCCTGCATTTACTGTCTGCAAAATATCACTTCTGAAACCAATGAAAGTCAAACTCCAATTGCAAAGCGAATACGACAAAAAAGCACCGATCTTTGTATGTACTTACGTTATTCTTATATAATCTTATTATTCTTAATCTTTATTCTTTTTTTCACCATTAAGCATCCTTAGTGCCACAAAATTAAACTGTCAGCAGCCTGTATGTTTAATATGGTCTGTATTATCTGGCCCTGTAGGTTTCAGATATAGGGTTTTTATTCTGGTGCATTTTATAGCGTGGCAGTTTCACTTCTGCTCAGTAGGAGACTATACCTTCTGCTAAAACTTATTAATGGAAGAGCAGGGCCTTTGTAGCAGTTGTGCAGTGTCAGCAAGGAAAAATACACAGCTCGATTGAGATCTTAGACACACACATGCGTGACAAAAAAAAAACATATATTTGTTTTTCTATACTTATGAGGAACCTTCCATTGACGTTTTTTTCACAAGTTGTGAAACCTTCCGGCTCTGAGTTCAAAGAAACGCTGCGATTTTTATTAAAAAGAAAAAGCAAGTGGAAACTGGTCATATGTCCCCAGAAGATCAATGCTGTTCAAGACAATGCAAAACAATTTGGCTGCATGATTCTTGATGAAATAGTAATTTAAAAGAAAAAAAGATAGTCAGATTTTGGTACTGTGAGCATGATTTTCACTCATAATTCAGTGCTCAATTTGCATAAAAATATGCATGTTTAATAAATTCTCACATTGTTGTAGGACATCATATCAGAGCAGCTACATTTTCCTAGCAGATGTCTGTGGCCGACGTCAGGGATTTGAAATGAACTGATTTACTGTTGTACTGCAATACTGACAATTATTCATATTAGGTAGCCGATGGCCTAGTGTGACTTTTAAAGTGAAAAGGAAAGCAGCAAAGTTAACAGATGGTTAAATAATTAGTCATAGCAATATTTCTGTTCTTCTGCAGATAGAAACTCAAAAACATGAAATAAGACATTATAGTCAAGTTGTATTTACATTTCTTCACTTGGTTTATATCCCTACAGTCCTAACAGGTCCTAAGACCTGTACAGCTACTCATTCATGCAGTTATCTAATCAGCCAATCAGATGGCAGAAGCACAATACATTAAAGCCTGCAGATACAGGTCAAGAGCTCACAGTGTTGAGCAGAAAAGAAGATCTCAGAACATCAAACCTGGATGTGAATGAGCTACACTGCAGACCACACCAGGTTCCACTCTTAGCCGAGAACAAGAATCTGAGGCTATCCTGGGCACAGACTCACCAAAACTGGACAACTAGTAAACACAAATAGTAAACTCATCCCCATGAGACTTTCATAAGTTTGCCATCTTTAAAATGGCAGACTTCAGCTATGGATCATTCGCTATACCGGTCAGATGTACCGTGATTCCTATCTGGGAAACACCCGTGCTCGGATGCCAGTCTTTGTCACATATAGTCAATTTACCTACTAGAAAGCTTTTCAAAGAAAAGCAGAGGAAACCCATATGAACACAAGCAGAGCATGTGGAAATCTCAGGACCAAACCCAGTACCCTGGAGCTGTGAGGCAGCGACACTCCCAGCTAAGGTATAATTTATGTTATATTTACTTTAATAGCTGTGTCAGCGTCCTGGCGGTTTTGTTAATTGTCATTCAGGTGGATTCTCATTTCGAATTAATTAAAGTGGGTGAGTGATCCATTAACCCAACTATAGCTCAATTCAGACTTTAATAACACAGAGCAATCATTCACCGGCATTCATTATTATCACTCTAGCATTTTCCCACCTAATAGCTGCAAAACTGGCACCGAGTAACAGCCTCTACACTATAATATCAACAAGATACTGTATAGTAATGAAGCTGAAGCTGTAGACTGTACAGACCTGGACATTGAGTTCACTATTAGACAAAGTGTAATCAATGTGAAACACATGTTCATGGTGTCCAGGGAAAACGTGCTGTGTCTTATACCTTAACACACTTTAAGTTAAAAAGGACAAGGAATTTCACTCGGTCCAGAGGGGCCCAGCCAAACTAATGTATATTCAACAGGACAAGAAAAAGTGACGTTCCCTATTGGAAAAGTGTCACACCGCATTCAATTCTACATTCAGTGGGGAGGCAAGCCAAGCAGGAGTGTGTCAGCGTAAGGAACACAGGTCTGACCTGAGTGATACAGCAGCCAAGCACAGACCCTTCCGGATTTGATGAATACCTTTGCTGCATCATCCCGACTTTCCAGAAGTCATCTGTGTGATCAATACACAGGAGTTGGAAGAAAACATTAAAAGAAAGTTATATTTCAGAGCTGAGTCACTCAAAAATGGTACCTTTCACACTATGCTAAACTTATTATTCTAAGTGACTCAAATGAGTTTAGATGCAGGCAACATTTTCTGCCTTTGACACTAATGATTATGCTCAAGTCTCAAAAGGGTTTTTTTTTGTTGTTGTAGATGTACTGTATGCCCTTTTTGTTAGTTGCATGGGTTCAAATCGAGTAGAGTTGCATATGTTTTGCATGAGTATTCAAGGGGGTCTTCTAGTAGTAGAGCAGAGTAGAGTGGAATGATTTATTAATCCCAAAGGAAATTTGGTAGCTAGAATAAACTTCAGAATTAACTTTCATTAATAGCCAGTATTAATTTTTTAAACAGTTTGTGCTACAGCATCTCTTCTTCTAATCAGACCAGATAGGCTTCACTCTCCATGTGTGTCAATGAGTCTTAGGCACCCATGGTACTTAGGATTTACAGTAGGTACTAAGCACTGCATAACATGAACTCCCCACAAGACCCGCTGTTCACTTGCTGCTTGATACCTCCAACTACTCAGCATCACTGTATCGTGATAATTTTTTCAGTTTTATTCGCTTCTCCTGTCAGTAGTTTTAATGTTATGGCCGATCCTCAGTCTCGTATATAACACAAAAAATTACAATCAGACGGATTTGATTAAACAGGTGAAATGAATCAAAATAAAACCTCACTTGCATGCATACTAACTACACCAAAAAAATGTCTAGTATTGATGGAAATGATTTTATTTTTCTCCAGTTTTTCCCTCTAGTAAAACCTTTAACAAGTCTATGTGAAGCCTACAAAAGATTTCAGTTAACAATCCAAATAAAACTCTTTTAGGAAGATAGTGCACTTAAAAGTGTAAAGAAGTGCATTGCTATTTTTAACTGACTTTTTTAGAAGGATTAATGAATACCGTTACCCAATTATACTAGGAGTAATGAATACCACTGCATACAATACACCATCATAAAATTTGGAGATTCAGTTATTTTGTTATGTAGGAAACATATTATTCATTATTATGAGACAATGCAATATAACTGAAGAACAAATTTGCTGCTGTGTGTGGTTTCTTTCAGCAGCAGACCGAACTTAGAAGGTAAGTCCTGTAATTCCCTACAACAACAAAAAAGTAAATAAAAAGTTATGAACCGCAAACTTTACTTTGGGTGAAAATGCAATTAGCTCCAGGCCTGGCATTTCATAGCTTTGCAAATATGGTTCTAAACATAATTATCTAAAAGTTAACTAGAGTTTGAGGGTCTATCTGGTTAGAAAATCTGCAGTACTATACTCGAATTGTCCATTTCTGTCCTGGTGAGAAAAATATGAGGATTTGTTGCACCATTGAACTGGAATTGGTTCTGAATTGGGGGCTTTGCAAGTCGATCAATTTGCCATAACCCATTTTCTAGCAGTCTTTAATCCTAGTAATAGTCAATAATTACTAGCAAATAAAACAGCTTATTATTTTATTTTTTTTGCTTTAACACAGCTCTATTACATACCACTGGCTAATTAAGATGCCATTTGTTATTCATAATTTAAATCAGGATGAATGACTCATTAAAAAGAAGAACAACAATAACACTAAAAATAACAACAAACAACAACAACAAACATTATTATTATTATTATTATTATTATTATTATTATTATTATAGCTACAGTATATCAAGCACTACATGGTGGAATGACACACTGTCCTCCCTCAGGACACGTCCTCAACATAGCTTTCAAAATTTGGGTCAATACAATGAAGTACTGAAAAAAATATGACCTCACGTCATTCTGTCAACTTCACTGTCAATGCCTGCTATATTTTCTTGCAGAATTCAAAAGCAGTACATGACTTTAAAGTGTCAGCCTCCAAGGAATCACTTGACAAAGGATTTATGGTTGACAAAAAACATTATAGCGCTTTTAAGTGTAGTTATAATAATTGATCAGCATTTTGAGCAGAAATCGAAAGTTGATGAGGCATCTAGAGATCTACAGGCTCCAGCTGGACTCTGCAATACTATAGAGGAGATGTAAAGTCCATGTGATATTTTCCACCAACACAACATTTGTGAAACTGTATATTTATAATCACACCCTCCAGTGTCACCCAAATGAGGATGAGGTTCTCCTCTGAGTCAGTTTCCTCTCAAGGTTTCTTCCTCTTCCATCTAAGGGAGTTTTTCCTCACCACAGTCACCTCAGACTTGCTCATTGGAGACAAATACAAACACATTTAAATATCAGTCTAATATTAATCTTGAACTTTTATACAATATTAATCTTTGTATCTTTTTTCTGCTATGCTTCTTATGTTCTGTACAGCTGCTTTGAGACAATGTCCATTTGTCAAGTCATGTGGAATTAGATAAAATAATGATATGTTATAAATATTATTTACCATATTTCCCATTTGCCAACAGCTTGTAAAGCATTATTAAGGAAATTGATGTTTTCTGTCTCTTTCTCTGTGTGCGACTGTTGGCGAGACCCAAAAAAACAAAGAAATCCGACGGCCCGTAAAGTTTAGAGTTTGCATATAAATCTCAAAACTCCCTCTGGTGAGGTCACAGCATCCCACTTTTCATATGCTGAAAATAACATATGGACATTTCCTGCAGTAAATGAGGACAAAGTAGGCAGCATGATGCCACAGTTTTGTTTTTGTTTTTTTCTGAAAATCCTAAAGGTCATGCATCCAGTGCATTTATCTCAGAACGAGACGTGCTGTTCCGTTCTGCACAAATCACAGAGCTTCTGCAAAGCTGAATATGGATTCTTTTTAGCCTCGGGATTTACAGCTACTCATTCATGTATATTATGTAGGATATCCAGGGGCATTTTAATCATGTCGTCTTCTAAACTTCAGCATATGTAGCGCTTTCGTTAATACGATTCCACTTTAAGAAGCGGATATGTTATTCTGAATATTTAAAAATGCTTTATTATTATTATTATTATTATTATTATTATTATTATTATTATTATTATAAATAGATGGTTACATAAGGAAAAATATTATGTAATGAAAAATATATGTATTGGCATATAATATTCCACAAAATAATAGCAGAGAACAACAGGACTGTTGTTGCAACAGAGTTTCTTTTATGTGTCCATCATAGCGACACTGGCCAATCACAGCCAACTATGAACTCATGTATGATTCATCTGAGTGTGTTGTGCATAAGCAGCCACTCAAAATGATGTTTCATATGTCTCGAAGAGAGCTCATGTTAGGCTTCACCCTTCCTGGCCGCTAGCTGTATGATGTGGAGAGCTGACCGATGGATTGGTGATTGTTGAGTGATCAAACTGGGTAGAAAAACAGGAGAGGAAATAATAAAGCAGGAGGTTTCTCTCAAGCATGATTAGCTGGGATTTGTTTGTTCTAACAGAGAGAGAGTCTAGTTATGTATGAAAAGTATGACTTGGCATTTTTGGTCACCAAACGCTCTTGGAGGTAGATGTAAATATAGGTTATAAAGACCTTTAAACTATGAAAAGTTCAGCCATAAAGAAAGTGGAACAGAAGCTACAACCAAACTCAGTGCAATGAACAAATTCTTCATAATGTGATGAAGGAATGAATGAAAGTCTATTTAAACAGTCAGTCAGTGTCTATGGCTAATCCAACACAGGCTTGATTACTCATTTACATTACATTTACAAAAATGCTGGCATGGGGCAGACACCTTTATCCAGACCGACTTACATTGAATACAACTGAGAAGTTGAGGGTCTTGCCCGAGGGTACAGCAGTGGCAGTGTTGCAGCGCTGGGATTTAAACTTCTAACCTTCTGATCAAGTCCAATGTCTCAGTCACTGAGAGGACGCCGGCCTCAGTAGCTGATGACTGAGAGCAGGGAAGCATGAGAGTGTTGTGGAGAGGGAGTCAGGGTTGACATGTTAACAGCCCACAGTGTTCACTGCTGTATGGAGTCTGTGGATTGCAGTTATGTGACATCTTTATATAATCAGAATTGTGTAACTGGGTTGCCAAATTGCCGTGATATAGGAAGAATAAAACACTTTGCTCTATTGTTAAACAACGATAAGCAAAAAGCAACACCCCGTTGTTCAAAAAAAAAATTTAAAAACACACAAGTTGTTTGTAACTTTGTAATCACTCGTGTGTAAAAAAATGTATTATGCTGTGCTAATAATAATATTTTTGTATGAAACAGGCAAGCTTTATTCAGGCCATTAACTTATTTTCAAGGTAGCCCTAAATATCCACAAAAGATCAATTAACTCTACATTAAGTGTAGTAATGAACTGTACGTTATGATAATTGAAAACAGTTTGAGACTCCAGTGTTAATGCTGACTGGCACTGACACTAATCTAAGCAAAATCATAGCACTGAACACTGTCTAATAAAAAAAAAGGATAAACCGATTTCTTTCACTGAAGAAGGTGTGTAGAGAATATCTAATGAAGTGCACAGTGTTTAGGGAACTGTCAGAGTTGGACAGGATGTGAAAGATATACACGGCTTAAAATGTGCAAAATTCAGGTGAATGTGGGACACGGAGAACATGTGGAAGAAGAAGAAGAGGAAGAAGCCAGAATCCTAATGGGTGGATTTCATATAAAAACTAACCTAACTAACTTAAACCAAACTGTTTCATGATCTCTCAAACAATGATGAAATTAGGTCCTGAATCTAGGTTTGGGTAGTTGACAAATAACCAAGAAAAAGTACTTTTTTTGGAAAGCATAACTTTTTAAGAAAAAATACATATATTTGTGGAGTATGAAAACTGCAGTTTCAGAAAATAGTACTGGTCACTCATTTTGTCAATGACTTGACATATTTTTTTCACTTTTTCACTCAACGATACTGTAAATGTGTCCTATGGTGTGACATTTAAAAAGTACTAAGAAATTATATTAAATAACATAAAATAAATAATTGAGACAGAATTGTTCACATTATTAAAACATTATTTTCTTAAAGTGATATTTATTTTACATGAAAGTACTAATTAGAATCATTTTCACCATGAATAGATGAATGGTGTCACACCAAAGGACAAAAAAACTTAACAACTTCAGTGGTCTTAAAACATAGTTAAATATTTAAACAATTCTGAGAGAAATACTTACCATGTGCACTTCTCATGGCCTTCATAGGGGTCTTCAGTCACATGACCTTGAGTGGGGTCTTTCAATTAAATGTAGTTGTCCATGATATTGCCCAAATTAAAATTAGGTTTTTGCATAACACCAAAGGACATTTTTTCTGTGACAAACTTTACGAAATTCCTACACTTTTAGAAATGTATGTATATGAAAAGTGATGGCCACTTAGTGAAATGAACACTTGCACAATTATGCCAGGAGTGTTCATTAAGATTTTTAAACATTATTTTCTTTATTTATAAAATGTAATATTTATGAAATAATGTTGTCTACCGTCACACCATAGGACAATTTTGAGATTTGGCTCAAAGTTCTAAAAAAAACTAACCATAACTTGGGTATTAAAACAAAAAATTCATATAAAACAAGAAAATGTTTAACCATTTACAGTATTCTAAATTATGAAAATGTGAAATAAATTATGTTTTATCTTCTGTGACAGTGAAAAAGCCATGTCACGTCAACTACCCGTGTGCTTAATGATTTAGTATTTAAACATTTATTTTATTTCTATTTAACATTTAAAGTAACCCAGTCATAGGAAATTGAGTGCACGTAGTTCAACACAGTCATTTACAGCATAGCACCTCGTTCTGAGCAGTGATAGATGTGCCTTTGTTCCACTGGGTTTGATACAGCAGGTGTGTATCCTGTCTCCAGGGACTCACACACAGAAAAGATAATATCATTATCCAGGGTTGCCAAGTTGCCGCCACATTTTCAGCTTACATACATATGAAAAACCATAAAAACCATAAACAAGCCACAAAAAAAAAAAGTTAATATTTTTCCTCAGTCTTTGCATGGGAAACAATGTCACCATGATATACACGTATTGCTGGTGTACAGACATCATCAACTCCCTAATCCTCCTTTGTACTCTCTCAATATTTGCAATATTATAATTCCATATACACTTATTTATTACATTATTTCTTTTTAAAAGTGATTCAATTTGGCATGAAAAACAAACAAAACAAAAAATACCCTCCGTGCTGTAGTTCTTAGTGCAATAAGAACTCTAATCAAATTTTATCTGTCAAATTTGGATATTTACGGCATTTGAACGCTACCCTTATCCAGAGTGACTTACATTTAACGCATTTATACAGCTGAGCAATTGAGGGTTAAGGGCCTTGCTCAGGGGTCCAGGAATGGCAGCTTGGTTGCCCTGGGATTCAAACTCACCACCTTCTAATCTGTAGTCCAACACCTTAACCACTTAGCTACCACTTCCCAATAATCTTTAAGTTATTGCTCACTTAAAATAGATAAGTAACATTCATTCATTCATTTTCTACCTACTCTACCTATTTTATACAAACTACCTCGAGTCACGGGGAGCCTATGTAGTGTCTCTACACTGGAACTGTCACATATGTCCCAGCTTGACAGTGCTCCTGTGCACAAAACAAGATCCATAAAGACATGGTTTGTCAAGGTTAAAGTGGAAGAACTCAAGCATCAAACTTTATATAGAGAACCGTCAGACCTGGATAAGATCAGGATAAAATGTGCAAAATGCAGGTGAGGAGATGCAGAGGAAGTAGAAGACAAAATCTTCATGAGCAAAAGCTATTTTTAAAAGTTCATATTAAAATGAACTGCAACACCGACTGCACTCCAAACCTAATGCTAATGCTAACCACTAATGCTCTTGTGTGCATGATAGTGGAAGTCTTTCCCAAAAGAGAGGAGGTTATTATAACAGCGTGGGGGAACTAAATCTGGAATGGAATGTTTAGACTTTTGCCCATATAGTGGATATGGTGTGAGGTGCCTACAGGTGAGCAGCCACTGGTTATAGATAAGAGAATCATTCTATTTACAATCATACTTCACATTACAAGACAATGGGAATAACCTGGCTAAACTGAGCTGAAATGGATTGAAAACCCTGTTCAAAGAAATGTCTTCTCCAGTACATCATGTTCTTGTTGTTCCTGCTAATAAAGTCCACAGGCAAAGTGTGGAACCGAAACACTGAGGCTATCACTGCGACAAGGTTTTTGCAACAGCGGGGAAAACTCAAAGGGAAACCTAAATGAACCTCGTCGCGTTTGTGCCAAAAAAAAAAAAAAAAGCCTTTTTCTTGTCAAAGGTCTTACTGTACAAATGAGACGAACCCGAAAACACTGGGGGACTTGTTGAGTTAAGGCAACTTCAAAGACCTGAATGTCCTGGGATCCAATTTATCCTTTTTCTTTTTATATCCACTATGGCGTATGTTGTTATCTAAGGAACCCATCTGGATTCAAACTTTCAGCCTGACTGCAGTGGGCTGTATGTATATGTGTGTGTGTGTGTCTTTGTTTATCTATGTATATATGTATGTAGGTGTGTGTGTTTTAATGAGTACGGTAATAACTATACTGTCCAATTTCTACATTCTCTTCTTTCTGCACATATTGTTTGCATCTATTCAACAAAGTTTGTTAATGTATTCAACTTCCCTTTATTCCTACATTTCTTAATTTGTGCTTGGTATAATGTCTAGGTCAAAGCAATTGACTCTGGCCCAATAAAGTCTAATGAATCTGATTCTAATAATTGCACCATATGAGCTGGTAGACTCTGCTGCGCTGATGCACTACATAGGTCTTTGTTGTCCGGTCTTCTGTACATTACAGTACAGCGGACGATGAGCGTAATTTAAGTGGGTCTGATGTTAATGACCTTGCAGGGCTGAAAGGAAGACTGGCTAATTGAGTGGTGGTGAGGTAGAGTTAGAGCCCGTCGGCAGGAAAAAAATAATTATGAAGCCGTGTTAAGGTCATGGCTACTCATTTAATACACTAGGGCAGAGCCGTATCCCGGTGTCGCCTCCACCAGGGACAGGAAAAAGAACTTCTACTTTTACAAGCCTTTTACTAATGTTCCACTTTGGCAGCAATGAATCATGAACCAACATTACATTAGTATTCATGCTCTCTAACAGTTAGCAGGTGGCAATTAGCAATTACCTTTTTTTTTTTTTTTTTTTTTTGGTAACCAGAAATCCTGCAAGGTCACATTAAGCGCATAGTGCACAAGGGAGCACACATTATTTTATTGTATACGACACATTATATCAGCACTGACTAAAAAATATATATATATTGTTATATTTTTCTTAAAATACAATACTTCGAGTTTTTCCACAATAGGGAATATTGAAATAATTGATTCGTGCAAAAACGCTCATGCAAAACATCACCGTGCAACAATATAATAAATACATTATTTAAAACTACCTCCAATATCATCATCATCATCATCTTACTCATCCTCAATCTCTCTAATCTTCCTCATCACTAAATGCCATCCCATTCGTATTAATCATCCACTGGGAGTGCTATCCATTTTTTTTTTACATTTATTTTTATATATTTAAGTTCAGTAAAGACGATCATCATATTGCTCTTATATAATGATGTACAATCAGGGCGCTGTGGACAAAAAATTATCAGGGAGGTAAAATTACGGTACTGATTACAGTCTATAAAAATCAAATGTTGTATATATAAATATCAGTATTTAGTAGAATATATATATATATACACACACATATATATACACACACACACACACACACACACACACACACACACAAACACACAGTATATAAAGGTTGCTAGAAGTGTGTGTCAGGACTAGGGTCTTTTGAGACATAAAGAATCTTAATTCTGAGGATTTTACTATAACATGCATAAGCGACCATTCAGATGTGAGGCTTACGTGTGACAGATTTCATTCAAGGCACATTTCCCAGCAGGACCAGCGTCGCTTGTTGGAAATTAGAATGACGTATGGCACTTTTTTGGTCTAAAAAATCCCCTCATTTTCTCCTGCTATCTGATTACCATTTTTACTTCTTATACACTTCAATTCCAATCACTGTGTGGTTTGTGTGATATTAATCTGAGTTTCCCTGTTTGTCTTCAATTTTTTTTTATTCGTGATCAGTCTTTTTCCTGTATTATAATGAGTGTATGATCAATTTACCTTTGACTGATTTCTGAATTGTTATTTTACTACATACACCTGCTTCTGAGCGTATATTCATTCATCCTTAATAACTGCCTGATCAGGGTCTTGGTGATTTCATTTAGGCTGATTTAATGTGATGTAACTGAAGTTGAGACAAAAAAAAAGTATTTTAGGCCATACATACTTTGGGTTGAAATCAAAAATAGATTACGTTAATCGAGATAGAGATGTGGATATTCCGAGAAATAAACACATCCAGATATAAATGACTAACATCACAGACCCATCTGAATAGACATCTAGAAATAGAAATCTATTTCCAAAAACAAATGTCATGGAGTTACAAGTCAAGTCAAGTCAAGCTTGTATTGTCATTTCATCCATATATAGCTGACGCAGTATACAGTGAAATGAGACAACGTTTCTCCAGGACCACTGTGCTACAGACAGAGCTAAGGACTTAAGTAAGCAATCACAGCTATTTAAAGTGCATCTGTGCAACAGAAATACGGGAATAAACACTTAATATAGTGGCAGCAGTTATATGAGGTATTGTAATGTATTGTGCGACACAGCAATTGACTGAAATCTGCAAGACAGCATGAGCAAAGAGCAAAAAAACAGAAGGAAACAGTTTTATATGGTGGTTTTGTAGACATGAAGAGTGTGTATTTGGTGTAGGTCAGTACAGTCCATATAGTTTGTATATAGTGTGTGTTTGTGTGTGTGTGTGTGTATCGTTCTCTGTACGGTTCAGTTCAGATATTGAGGAGTCTGATTGCTTGTGGAAAGAAACTGTTACACAGTCTGAATAGTTAAGTGTAGAAAAACAATCAGGTCTTCTCACAACTTCATTAATGAACATTTGAACTTCTATCCCTGATTAGAAAGATTGGTACAGTATCAACTTTGCAGCAGAGGAGGCTGCTCTGCTACCTTCTACTTTAAACTGCCATAGAAAATGCTCCTAACTAGTCCAGATTGAGTGATGGCTGCAGGGTGTTAGATGAGGCTTAACAATGCCGATTAAAAGATTTTGCCATTAGTTATCTCTTTCAGACAGCAGAGGGGCTATTGACCGCAGCTATTGACATTCAGAGAGTCACTACATCCGGGCCACTCTCAAATGATTGATCAAAGCGGCAGAGGAAATTTCAGTCCTCACAGTTCCCCGGTGGCTTTATACCACCACACACACACACACACACACACACACACACACACACACATGCAGCATTTCTCACACTTTCTTACTAATGGTACATCTTGCCATGCTTCAATGACCTATCTTTCTGAATATCCAAACTTAAATCAAGGTATCAGGACTGAAGGCTGAGCTGAAACGTGCTTCGGCGTACTGAAACCGTTAAGAGGTCCATTTCAGAATGTTAACATCTAGGGAATGCATTTAGCATACTGAAGAGTCTTTGGCGGCACAGAGAAAATTGAAACCTTAAGAACCTTAAAACCTTAAAAAAAGCTGCGAATCTAACCTCGTCCATCACGCTAACCTTAACTGTTGTGTGAAGTGTAATAAAGTTGCAAGCTAGAAATCAAGCCGGACTAAATAAGCTGATTTTTATACAGTTATTTCTTTCTTTTTTCCCACAAACCTCGTCAATATAATCCGATAATATATCGAACTGTAACACGTATTAAAGAAAAAACAGCTACACACATCCACACATCTTATTAGAAGACTAACATATAAAACATGCTTAAAAAATTAAATAGTTAAAGCAAATCTAATACAGAAATAAGCTTTTCTGCAGCCCCAGGACAAACACAGACACAGAATTTTAAATAGATTTCAGTCTGAGAATAAAAATAACGTGTGAAGGTGCAAATAAAGTACTAAAGAGGTCTTATTAATATCTATAAACTAGGCATGTACTGTAGCAGAAGATTTAAAAGAAAAATGCAAACAATTCGATGCATTCAGTTCTCAATAAACTCCACACACACAAAGCGGAGGTGGGAATCGAACCCCCAACCCTGGAGGTGTGAGGCGAACGTGCTAACCACTAAGCCACCATGCCCCCCAATAATAATAATAATAATAATAATAATAATAATAATAATAGAATGATCCTGCACTATACCTGAATTAATACGTACTTAAACATAAATTAATAATGAGTTATGGTATGGACTAATCACACACTAATAAAGAGCTAAACTTTACTACAATGGGAGTCTGATTAATTGAAAAAGCATGAATAACGATCACCTTAAATACTTATCAGTATTATGTTAGTTAATGTATGAGGACTTAGGAGTAATCTAAATCAAAGAAGATTATGAATTGCATGTGCATCATTTCATTTGTTAAACGTCATTGGATGGAACTGGATTGCTTTCATAATTCACATTGATCCTTTAGAAAAAGGCACGATAATGAACTAATAATTTCATCTCAACCCGTTTTTTGTCCCAGTGTGGCACTAATACGTGATCTGTATGGCAAAGACCCGGGACTCTAAAGTACAATATTAACATTTAATCATTTAGAAAATGCTATATTCTACTACCATTTAAAATGTAATTAAATTCAGTTTATTTTTATAGCACTTTCAACACCTAGCATTGTCTTAAAACAGCTTTATAATATTATATTCCTATAGAATTTAACAATTAAAAAACTCTTAGTTTACTATAAGATATTTTCCAGCATTTTTAGTTAGACAGAACAGGTTTAATTTAGTTTACTGCTACGTGTTAATTAATATGTTAATAACTATCAAACACGTACTAAGTTTTGAAAAACTTTGCTTCCTTGTAAATTTGTTGATTTTTTTTCCCACTCATAACTTGATTTAATTTGATTTTCTTTTTTTTTTATTACATTTTATTAAAAAACAACAAAAAACGAGTCGCACTTTAATTAAAAAAGGTGATGTAATAAAGGTAAAGGGCAAATATTAACAAAATATGCTGTTTATATTGCTTGTAATTGGGATGAAGTAAACATCTGTAGAGTATTTTAACATAAAATTTTTGATTGTGTTGAATTAAAAACCCAAAAAATTAAGCGGGTCACCAGACCCATGAACACTGGCTGTGTAACAAAAATACGAACACCATGCAAGGGTTAAAGTCTGTATTTCCAAATCATGACAATGAACTCAAAGCTGTTCCTTTACTTGAGTTCAAGGTCAGAATCACATTTTCTGAGACACACCACTACACCACTTCTCTACACCGTTGCATAACTCAATACATATCTCAATACGGCTCATTGTGTGTTAGGTACAAAATGTATTTTATGTCAGATTCATATGTGCAAATCTACACAAATACAAAATATTTAAATGTATTGTGGTGATGTTTTCTTTCTATTAGGTATTTTTATGTTAGTTTCGTTAGACTGATCCATACAGTATACAGTGACCCTGGGTGAACTAGAGATATTTTTATAACATTCACATTGTCCAAACACATCAAATTGGTCGAAATGATGCAAAGGTCATGAGTAAGATATTCAGTACATGTACAAAGAATATCCACCATTTTCATAATATTAATCTTTTACTGTGGAGGAAACAATGAGGTTGTGTTTGTGTGTACGAGACAATGATAATGGCAACGATGACAATAATGCAAAGAACAAGCATTAGCTTCCTCACACATTCACCAAACATTGGTGAAAGGAAACTAACAACAAGGTACAGACAATTAAATCATTCAAACGTTGCATGATTCCCAGAGACAAATATATCGTAGGATTTCAGATTTCCTGCTATAATATTCAGATGTGTTAAACAACATAATATAAACAAGCTTTTGTATCAGCCCACCAAAGCCATGACACTACCACCACCATGTTTCACAGATCCAATTCAATTTTATTTTCTTTGTATAGAGCTTTTAACAATTGACACTGTCATAAAGCAGCTTTAATGACTAATACTCTGAACATAGATTTTAAATTAAAAATGCATATCTATTCATGATAAAGAAGCCAGAGACAATGTTGGTAAGAAAAAACTCCCTGAGACGATATGAGGAAGAAACCTTGAGAGGAACCAGAATCAAAAGTCCTAATCTGGTCTAGAATGAGATTAAATAATGTCTATTCTAATCCTAACTAAGTATAATTGTGTAATCAGGATGATTCTTCACGCATTTCAGTAGGGGTTTTTCTTGGTTCTTGCTGTTCTTGGTTCTTCCTGTTCTTGGTTCTTCCTGTTTGTTTAACCTTTAACTATGCTGACTTCACAGGTGAATCTGAAGGCCAAAACTGAGAGTAGACTTTCAGAGCTTTTTATTTCTTAAACAATAAATCAAAAGATTAGCCTGAAGGAATACAGCTTAACATTATATCAACAAAATGCTTCAGCTTTACTTTCTGGTAAAATGAGTAGCAGCAGTAGAATTTGATTCCATTTATTCGGCTAATTTATTAGCCATGTGCAATTTTTTTGTCCGGAACACTTTTAATGTATGCGATACAGCTCAGCAACTCTTAGCGAAAGTTTGTAATCAACAGCATTAAAACACTCAGACAAATCAAAAGCAAAGATAGCTAAAAGTTGACGATGGTTGTGATGGAGCCTTATGAAGCCTTTTAAGCACTGTTAGTAACCTCTATAAATGGGGGGCCTAGTGGTTAAGTTGTTGGGCTTCCAATAGGAAGGTTGTGAGTTCGATTCCTACATCCACTAAGCCGCTGCTGGGCCCCTGAGCAAGGCCCTTAACCCTCAATTGCTCATTTGTATAAAAATGAGATAGAAATGTAAGTCGACTCGTCGCTCTGTATAAGGGCATCTGCTAAATACTGTAAATGTAAATGTATAAACAGCTTTACAGAAAAAAAGGGTAATTAAATAAGCTTGTTAAGGATGACACAAGACCCTCCCTGAACATACTGGTGTTTGCTACACGGCACAGATTTCCATTACCACCGACGCTCATCAATCCGAGTGTAATCACATTTGATAATAGTCTATTTCTTTATTGTTGTTTTTTTTTGCCCCATTGATCCTTAAATAGGATTTCATCATTTAAGCGAAGAGCAAATGGCCCCAGCAGAAAAATAAAAGTAAGGAAAATTTAAAATTGTTCTGGCGGTTAAAGTTCAGTCTCAGCTGTGTATACATAAGGATTTCTCTGGATACTACAATTTCTTCTGAGATTTAAAAACTGTGAACACAAAATTTCCGTAGTTTGTGAACAGGTGTGTGAGTGTGTATGAAATTGTTCCCTTTGAAGGGTCATCACAGTGTCCAAGATGTCCTCTACATTGTTCCCCAAATCCCCTGTGATAGACTCCAGGATCTCTGTGACCTTATGTAGGATAAGGGGTACAGAAAATATATATATGGATGGATTTCATTGTGTAGAAGGTGTGTGCATGGTTGACGTCACACACCTTACGTCTTGCGTCTTACGTCTGATGCCCTATTCATTCCTTATCTCTCTGAGCAGGGAGATGAGCATTATTACATTTTTTTTTTTCTGTCTGAATTTTACATCCCTGCTGATTGACCATGTAATGAGGCATGGCTATCAATAAATAAAAATCTGCATCTGAGTTTTCTTTGGATTTGCAGCATTCTCTGAGCTGCTAAGAATTTTTGCATGAATTAAAAAAAAAATCCTTAAACTTAATCATTATAGCCTTTCATGCAAATTGTTTCATGGTAATTCTTCCAAGTACCAATCATGACCCCATTTATAGGATCAAAGTTGGAAGTTTGCAAACCCAGCATTTTTTATTTTTTCATATCCCAGCCTGCTGAGAAGATCTAAAGAAAAATCAAATATTTATCCCTAAGGAGAAAATTGCAAGGCATTGACTATCATCATCTCAACAGTAAGCTACACCGGCAACTGTGTGAACACAATGCAATAAAAGAGTTCAATAAAGAGTCAATAAAAATAGAGTGCATTCACCCATAAAACAGACACACATTGTATATATGAACATGAACCGGTGCTGTACATTGCTATAAGCGGCATAATATAAATACACTTTATTATCATTTGCAGGTTGATGTACCAAGCGGTCACAGGATGGTATGAAGGTACAGTATGAAATGAATAGAAACTACATCTGATAACTATTGTCAGTAATGTCAGATCATCATGAAGAAATGATAACTATAAAGTATTTCAAAAGACAAAAATGGATTAAAAAAAAGACAGGAAAAAACCCAGTCCTAAAACCATGTTCAGAAATGAAGGCTAATTTATTAGATATTCTGTGCAGTTTTACTAATTGTAGAGTAATTAAGCAGGTTGTCTGCTTTCCTGCTTCTGCGTGTTGATGTACGGTAATTGAAATAGAAAAGCGGTAGTGGCTAATTAGCGAATATCTAGAGAAAGAAGTGTTCTAGCATCTTAATAAGTTCCTATTTTGTCACTACTAACTATGATAAGTAGGCCGTTGACTTTTGGCTGCTCAGCCGCAGCACTTTTTTTTATTCAGCACTAAATGTAACCTATCATCATGCTAAGTATCGCAAAGGATCCTCATACAGTATTTCAGGTAATTCTGAAGTAGGATTTTAAGCCAAATTAAACTTTCAGTGACTTGTGTATATGGTTCATGTTCGGTTGTTTTTAACGGTTTTCCCTCTTCCAAGATAATGACTAATTAATTCTGCTCCTTATTGTATATTAATTACTATGGATGGTGTAGGAGAGACATCGACCCCCAATGATTTGTTTCTTACAGCCATCAAATGTTCAGAAACAACAACAAAAAACTGTGTGTCTGTGAACAACCCATAAGACAGAAGAGAATTAATGATAATAAACATGTATAAGGGACTTTTTACACCTGGTCACTTCATGTGTTGTCTCTGATCCGATAGCTATCTGATTTGTTAAAACTGTTCCATTTACATTAGGCCACATGAATACGTCTCGGCGAATCGGATATCGATCTGATCTTTCTACTCCCACCCAAAATGCAAATATATTTCACCTCATTTCCGGTGTAATTGAAATGGAACACACTTTGGTGTATGCGGTTGCTACAAAAAACAGCATTTACTGTTTGCTGCATTTTCGCTGACAGCAGCAGTGCATTTTAAGACCAAACGAGACACCTGGGTGAAAGATCGGAGCCAGCGCTGGTGTGAAAACATGTTTGTTTCTGGCGCGATGCACGACTCAGCACGTACTTCCGTTTGGGAGGAGTATAGCGCTGATGTATGTGGCTTGAACAACCACATGCATTTACACCTGTCCAGTTTCATCTGAAATGCGTCCCAGACCACCCCCTGAAGGGGTTTGTACGATCGTATTTATATCTCTAAACCGTTTCGGAGGGCATTTACACCTGGTCTTTTTACGATCGGATAGCTATCTGATCACAGAAAACGCGTGAAGTGACCAGGTGTAAAAACCCCATAAGAGCATGCGGAACGACTATTTCAATTACATCCAAAAGTTGTATGTTAACATAGACCTACCATAACAGGGTTCTTGGAGGTATTTTATGGATTCAAAGGGTTAAAACAGTCAGGATCAAACACAGATATTAAACAAGTCTAATACACAATGCAAAACATAGTCAAGAGGAAAGGTGAGGTTAAAATACCCAATATTAAATTAACCAGAGTGCTAGATTAGCCAAGGTTGTTCGAACTAAACTAAACAACTCAGAACTCACGAGAAAAAAGACAAATTGTAATGGCTTACAACAATTGTCCATGTGCTTGTTTACGCAGCGCAAACAAGAAATGAGTGAGACGGAAGAACATTCAAAGCCCAGGGGAGGACACTTCCGCTGACAGTCTGGAGGAGAAATGTCCCAGATAGATGCTAAACATACAGTGAACTTTTGGTTCTTTTTTTAACAACTCTTTCAAGAGAAAGTACATCAAATTAGTGTTGACAAAGCAATGTCATTTTAGTGGAATTTATATTTAAAAAAATATTAAAGTTTGTTTGTTGTTGTGGTGGGATTTTTTCACTTTTGTGGGAGCAAGAGCAATAGCACCACCAATGGTCAAAGATATAGAGCAGGAGGTCTTATCTGGAGAGGACTGATGTTAAATTTTTCATTCCAACCAAGCAGGAGCCACATCTGAGTTGATTGAAATCCAAGATCAACTGATTAAGCAGCTGGATTCAGGTGTGGATTATGGTTAATTTACATGAAAATCTGTACCCATACCCACATCTGGACACGCCTCAGAGTCTGGGGCTGATTTTCTCTTTGCCCGGAATGTAAATCCACACAGCTAACAATTTCCCTCACACATTATCCTCAACGTTATCCTTCGGCTGTAGCACCAATTAAACATAAACTCTATGGCCAAAAGTTAAGGTCACCTCACCAGCACACCCATCTGTGGTTCTTTCCCAAATTGTTGCCACGCAATGAAAAATAGGAATATTTCATCAGTCAGATTTAAGAAGTATAATAAGTAAGTAAAATAATTGCTTATAATAAACTTCATTTAAACAAGTTTTTAATTGAATAAATGATGTAGTGTGTGTATCTGCGGAATGGGATGGGAACTATCACTGGTATTGTCACGAATGCAGGAATAAAACAGACCCAAATGCAAGATGACAAAATAAACAGGGTTAAATAACAAAAGAACACTAAACATGACACGGGCTAGAGACAGGACAACAGGACAAAACAACAGTAGATTCCGTGCTGCACAAGGCAACCCGACACAGTTAAATAGGCAGGGTAATCATAATGGGAAACAGTTGTGTGGAAAAAGGAGGAGCAGACAAGGGCAGGGCAGAAACGTGACGAAGATCATAAACACATGCACGTGGCCAAAGTCCAGGCTGAGTCCTGACAAGTATCAAATTTAGTAACAAATTAAAATAACTACCCCATACACAGTTGACTAGCAAAATGATAGCATGTTTATTTTATCACACTAGCTCATTGTGGGTTTGATTCCCAGGTCAGGTTTGAGCTCAGTGTTTGATTTTATCCAGAGCTTTGAAAATATACTCACAATTTGTGTTGGATGTACAAAAATAAATTGTGTTAATGTTAATTCTTTTAGTCACATGGAACTTATGTAGACTTTTGAAATAACATCATGTTACAACAAGGTCCATGAAGACATGGCATGCCAATGTTTGTGTGAAACAGCTCATATATACTACACAAATCCCTGACCTCAACCCTACTGAACACCTTTGGGATAAACTGGAACACCGACTGCAACACACAGCTTCTCACCAGACATCAATGTCTGATCTCACTAATTTTCTTGAGATTGAATGAATCAATCCTCATAAGTACACTCCAAGTTCTAGTAAAAAAGCTTCCAACCATTCAACCAATTCTTGAATGAGTTTGCTATTGAAAAAACAAACTTTTGGCCATATAGTGTTCATTCATTCATTCATTTTCTACCGCTTATCCGAACTTCTCGGGTCACAGGGATCTCAGGTGTCTTTGGGCATTAAGGCAGGATGGAGACACCCTGGATGGAGTACCAACCCATCACAGGGCACACACACACTCTCATTCACTCACACAATCACACTCTACGGACAATTTTCCAGAGATGCCAATCAACCTACCATGCATGTCTTTGGACCGGGGGAGGAAACCGGAGTACCCAGAGGAAACCCCCGAGGCACGGGGAGAACATGCAAACTCCACACACACAAGGCGGAAGCGGGAATCAAACCCCCAACCCTAGAGGTGTGAGGCGAACGTGCTAACCACTAAGCCAACGTGCCCCCCTCCCCATATAGTGTATTAAACAAAATGATCACTCACTACTAAACATCAAAATGAAACCTTTAATAAAGTGTTTTCATATTGTAAAACATCAAAAGATCAGGATAGCTAGTTTAGCTCATTTAGCTAGTTGATGGTTTATCTGGACATATTACTGTAGGTTGTATGTTGTGGGGTGAAACTACTAGTTTTACAGTAGCTGATATAATTTGCAGATCATTATTTCATCTTGTATTTAACGCACTTAAAAATGAATATAGCTGATAGATACTGTAGGTTGAGCCAGTGATGCTCATCTGTCTTCACTGTCTCAGACATTGCTGCTGATGATTAAGTATTTGGCCTAGACCTTTAAGAGGAAGCTGTTTTACTGTATATTGATTGGATGTAGAAATTGCATTGTTTTAAAAATTTCACATAATTGGCTTACAGTGTTTCAGGATTAAATGCATTATTTATGTCTTTTTTATTACACTGCAATTTTGATTTAAAAAAATGTAATGTTTAATATTAAATATTAATATTTACAAAAACTCAAGTACTCAAAAATGGTTAGCGTGAACCTTGAAATACGTACTCTAACGAGTCGAAGAGTTCTTGAGCTTCGTGATCTATGAACCTATCCGAGGACATGTCTTCTTTGTATGAATTATGATTCTTTGTCTTTTTCACGTTGTCATTAGGTGATACACTAAGGACTTCTGCACTCCCTTTGCAAGCCTGTCTACTTCCCATCATTACCAGTAAGCCATGCAGATTCTCCTGCATCTGAATTCACACACACACACACACACACACACACACACACACACACACACACACACACACACACACACACACACAGCTGTTTAACCCCTCAGAAAAAAACTCGAGTGTAAGCACATCCTTTACAAGGTGTACTCTGCAAAGAGACCAATTAAAGCCTGACTCTAGTGCTGTCTCCGAGTCCAACTTTCAAGGTGTTTTTCACTTTATCCAAGTCCTCAACGCAGCAGACTAGTGGCAGCTGCGTGCTGATAGTCAGCTGAGCTTCCCGTTGAGACAGAAGTGCTCTTATATCTGTTGTTCTGCCTACGTCAGCACAAAGGCTGCCAAATCCCACTTTGTATAATCAGCACATAATAATGCTTTTTTTTTCCTCAGGCTTGTGTGCATGCCAAGGAGCGTTAAGCAATTTCTGAAGCAGAAATACTAATAACAAAATAGTTTAAAAATAGAGGTTGTCATTGTCACACTGAGACTTTGTTGGTTTTTTTTTTTTTTTTTTTTTTTTTTAGGATTAACATAGCAGATTTCAGAATACTGCAGCATTGGGAATATTTAAGTGTCTACATTTAAGGTAAACTTTCTTTGTACTTACAAGAAATCTGTTCATCATATGTCCATGAGTCCTTGGCTTTCTGATTTCCTCTCAATCAGAATGACGTGTTATATCATAGATATGATCTGGGGTTTTTAGAGCTGTCTTATGAATGTGTTCATCTGCTATTTACATATCTGAGATACTGACATTAGACAGGAAGCACAAACTAGAAAGTGGAAAGTGGCAACCACTAATTTGGGGAAAAAACATGGGCAAAAAAAAAAAGAAATTAAAAAAACAAAACCAGCCAATCAGTGACTAAATACATACATGCTGCAAAAATATACAGTAATTTACTAGCAAGAATTAACAGCACTTTAGTAAGTACTGTAGTAAGTACTATATTCCTTTTTGTACACAGTGTAGAATAATAAAAAATATTTTAAAACCTAAAAATGAAGTGGCCTTGGATGCTTGGTTGCTACTACATTTGCATTTCACCACCAGGATTGGGGATTAAATTCCACCCACTAACACTGTGTGAAGATATTTTGCATGTTCTTCCCATGCTTTGGGAGTTTCCTCTGGGTTCCCTTGTTTTCTCCTACGGTCCTGTAAACCGGAAAGTCATGAATGGTAGGCTGATTGCCATCTCTACATTTTGGTGTGTATGTGTGTGTGTGTGTGTGTGTGTGTGTGTGTGTGTGTGTGAGTGTGTGTGAGTGTGAGTGTGTGTGTGTGTGTGTGTGCGCGTGTGTGTGTTTGTGTGTGTGTGTGTTTGTGTTTGTGTGTGTGTTTGTGTGTGTGTTGGCACCTTATCCAACATGTCCTCTGCCTTATGCCCCGAGTCTCCTGGTATAATCTCCCTGTGACACTGTGTAGGATAAGCAGAGAAGAAAATGGATAGACGGACAGAGAGAGGGAGGGATGGGCAGACGGATGGATAGAAAAGAATTACTCCAAAAATCACATGATCCATATTTCATTTTAATTTGGAACATATCCTTCATTTGCTTTGGGTTTAAAAATTGGGATTGTTGGAAAACAAGCATTTAAAAGACTTGTGTCAAAGTAAATTGTTTGCAAACTTTTCATAGTGTAAATGTTTCTGTTCTTAATAATGTACCTGTGTACGTAATGATGCTGATACTAGAATGAATGAACAAGATACTACAATTTAAATGTAAATTATATGTTTCAATAATTAATGGCTATTTGTATATGACTCAAGGGCTGTTAATCTTATACACATTATTATTTCCTGATGCTCTAAAGATCTGTGCATGTATTAATTCATTCTTTTGATTAGTGCATAGTTTATTTGTAGACCTGAAGACCATCACCAAAAACTCATATAAACTACTTTTTGTTTACATGTAATGCATATACAATAATCTGTAAACTATCAGCATTTGTCCCAAACAGTAGCAACAATCAAATTAGCCATGGCGAACAGGATTATTTAGTTCACATACACATGGTTTGTTGCTACCTACAACAAGATGGTGGAAAAATATAAAAACACACGACATCCCTGGTCTTTGTGTGTCTGCTGCATCCGTCAGTGTAGTTGGAATGTTTTCCAGGTTTATTTTTGAAGTGAAATGACTAAGGTGTAGTGAGGCTTGCAGTACACCATGAAGATGGCTCATTTGGGTATCTTTGATGTCCTGGAAATATTCCTGTTCTTGTACCGTGTATCTGATTTACAATCAGTAGTATCCACAGCATGCCATTTTAAACACAGCTCTTGTGTTGTCTTGTGTGCATCAGCAGATCCCAGCAATAGCTCCCAGAGTGTTTCCCATCCTAGTTACCATTTCTTTCTAGTTTCTCATGAATGCTGGGTTTCAGCTGTCATTTTTATTTCTCTTGCTTAAATGTATTACAATTATACAGTAGATCTGACTCTTTTATTGTAGAGCATCTTAATCGGATGAATAAAATAATCGACTCGTATGTACATTTAACTTGTGATTTTGTAAGGAAAGAAACCTTTGATAAACAAATGTAGGACTGGATAATAAAAAAGTGTTCATCATGGATATCAATATTTCAGAGTGCATGTATTTTATTGAATTTATTTTTAATGGACAACAAAAAACCTATCGTCGTTTCCTTGCATCCTGTTTCAGATGGTTTGACCCTGTCTTTGCTGAATGTTGTGGATTTGTTCCATTTTTCATTAAAAGCACTCATCTGCATTAAAATCCTTTTCAGCCGTAATTACGTGACATTGTTTTTCAGCATTTATTCATTTCGCTAAATAAAATAAATTACCAAAAATTGGGGGGGGGGGGGGGGGGGGCACTATTGGTTCGCACGTTCGCCTCACACCTCCAGGGTTGGGGGTCGAATCCCACCTCCACCTTGTGTGTGCGGAGTTTGCATGTTCTCCCCGTGCCTCGGGGGTTTCCTCCGGGTACTCCGGTTTCCTTCTCCGGTCCAAAGACATGCATGGTATGTTGATTGGCATCTCTGGAAAATTGTCCGTAGTGTGTGAGTGAATGAGAGTGTGTGTGCCCTGCGATGGGTTGGCACTCCGTCCAGGGTGTATCCTGCCTTGATGCCCAATGACGCCTGAGATCATGGGGGGCCCCTGTGACTCGAGAATATCGGATAAGCGGTACAAAATGAATGAATGAATGAATAAATGAATGAATGAATGAATGAATGAATGTCTTTGAAAAAGTTTGTATGGGAAAAAAGATATGGCTGAGTTGACAGTAATTATATTCAGATGTCATATTTCTGTAATTGCATGTAATTATTTTTAGAAATAAAAGCATGAATAAAATCACCAGTAAAAAAAAACACTGCAGTGTCCAGCAAATGTAAATGCATAGGTTATGCTTCATTTGTGGCTACATATTTTTAGATTAACAATTTCATATCATTTTGAATCAAAAGTCTCTTTACCAAAAGCCAAGATTTGGTATTTGCGCCTGTTTTCTGGTGTCCATGTTCAGCATTTCACTGCTCATATGAAAACAGAAACTCGGGGCTTTAAGAATTTGAGTTTTTCTGTATCTACCTAGCTTAATAAGGGCAAAATTATCCTAGGAAAGTTCCCAAAATACCCAAAAACTTTTCATGTTTCTATCTAAGTAAATGATGACATCAAACCGATTTCTGCTCTATAAGATGCGCTGAGTTTGTTTATCAAAAATTTTAAAATCTGAATGATCTCAACTGTGAAGTTGTTATCCATGTCCTAATAGAGGTAAAAACATCTCGCCCTGAAAGGCGACAGTATCCCGAGTCATTTGTTTATGCAGATTGGAAATGACCCACAAGCCATTTTCCATGCTGGTGCTGTAACGGAACATTGGTGTACTGGTGTCAAAAGGGTTAAAACGATGTGCAAACTCAATAGGGCAAAGAAACTGACGTCAACTTGAAGCCTAAATAGTACAATAAAAAGACAGTGATATCTTCATTAGAGATCTCAAATTAAAATAATTACGCAAAGGCAGACGCAAAGGGAGAGCTGTGAAGTCCTTGCTTATTCATTCTCTGTGAAATCAATGCCATTTACATCATAATTCTCACCATGGACCACATTAGCTCTGCTTCGCTCTCGTTCACATTTCATGCCACGGTGTACTTTTCCACACCGAGTGCATCTTTTCCCAAACGCTATTCAGTTCTCATGTATTTAGCCACAGTGAGCTTTTTTCTTTTTTCTTTTCAGAAATTAAATGTTTGTTTTTTTAAGGTACTGAATATCATAGTCATTAGTGATAAGGAAGTGCGGTTATTCAGTTGTGTGGCTTATGATTATTCACATCCTTCACTGCGAGCTAGTTTAGATCATGGCTTAATAGTGGCTTAAACCGACAAAAGAAAGAAAGAGAAAATAGTCTTCCAACAGCATGTTATGAAGAAATGGTTTGTAATCTTTGTCAGGTTTTTGATTTAGATCAAACTATTGCTGAGATCAAAGCTCTGTGCATCTGGCTGTACTTTTCATCTAAGTGAGTGTATGTCAATGGGGTGTTCTGCCTCTGATAACCTTTTTCGCTGTGATTACGGTTTAAAGAGGCTCTGCGGTCTTTAATCACCACTTCCTTCTTGCCTCCAGCAAATCCGAGTATCTCATCTGCCACTGTGCGTGAAGTCTGCCTGGCTTTTAGGTCCGAATATGAAAGATAGAGGATGAAATATTATTGAATTATACATGGGAGAAACATCTCATCGTATGTACGCCTGAACTCGACTCACTGTGGCATCAAACAGTTACGCTGAGGGAAGCTGGTAACAAATCCGAGCGCAGTTCTGCGAACATGTTAACATCCAGAAATTTTTTAACTCGTACCTATGATAATGATGTCGCGTCATTACAGATAAAATGGGTTCTTGTTCGTTGTTCCAATTCTTTGGATATGCAGTTGTTCTTAGGTTTTACTTTGAACCTTTGTAATTGGAAACACTAAGACGACGACGACTTTATCGATATTCTTTTCTTCACATATCCCGGCTTGTTAGGAAGTCAGGATGGCTGTATCAGTGCCACTGGATCACTGATATCAGCTGTATCAGTGGTCAGAGTACAGAGTTAGCCATGATACAGAGCCATTAGAGCAAAGAGAGTTAAGGGAATGGCTCAATGGTACAACAGTGACAGCTTGGCAGTACTGGAGCTTAAACCCCATTCTTTTGATCAGCAACACTGAGCTGGTTCAGCAGCATCTTCCTAACTTAATGTTCTTAACATTCACAGCCACAGCTGTAGTATTCCTAAATAATACACGTCTCATACCATAATATCATAACTAAGCCCTCTTCAAACTGGATTATCGTTTTTTTTTTTAAAAATCTCAAGAGATATAATAATGTAATTATTAGTGAAGGTTCTCAAAACTGAGAATCGATGCTGTACCAGTTATCCTACACAGGGATGCAGAAAGGGATACAGACAGCCTGAAGCCTATTCCAGGGTGCTAATCCATCAGAGGGCACAAACACACACACACACACACACACACACACACACACACACACACACACACACACAAAATGGACAATTTAGAGATCCCAATCAGCCTACAATATATGTCTTTTGACTGAGGAAAGAAACCAGAGTACCAAGTGGATTCATTTTCAACATTTCTGGGGGGTTTAAGTAAGTTATTGTTATGCTAGCACGGGTAGGATACATACAACCTACACATACAAGTTTTGGTCATGTGACTTACTAACGATCAAGCACAACTTGTTCAGCCGCAAGTCTTGTATCAAGCACTTTTTTTCTAAAAGTTAAAGCAACAATAACGTTATGTAAATTTTTTTATTGTAATATTAATAATATTCATTATATCTGATTTATATTTACTTCAGTTATTTTGCGTTTAGTTACTGATTAAGGAAGTGTGGAGCTGCGAGACAACAGTCCTACCTACTGCACCACCGTGCCACCTTGATAAACTATTGACGCTTTAATTTAATTCCTTTATTGACACATATTGGAAAACTGTGAAGTTGTAGCTAGTTTATTATTTAATCATCATATGAATTCAAGTAACAAAAAGGATTTGATTTCACACGAATGAAGCCTGAACATCTAAAACCCTGACATTCCACACAAGGTGGCAAATCTACCTATCTAAGTATAAATCTGCAATGATATGACATTGTGCAGGTATTTGATTAGAACTGTAATGTAAATTAAAAACTTGCAAATGGCACAGTGTTGATTATTGTACCTGAATCTTTTAACAGATATGAAGAAGTGTCTAATTTGAACAGAATGGAAATATATCACCTCCAGATTTATGAACATCTTATCTGTAAAAGATATCGGGCAGAAGAAAATAAGAAAATGGTTATCATGATACTGAATGATTCCCATTTTATTCTTGCACCCAGTTATTTAATAATGCCATTATTCCGCGACCTTCAGTTTTTTGCCTGAATGCGACAGCTTCGATTATAAGTTCACTGGGTCCAGTTAATGGCAACAAAGTGGCTGTAATGGCTATGCATAGTACCAAGTAATTGTTGGGACCGTGAGAGGTTGGATCTTAAATTATAATGTAATTACACTGTCATTATAGGGCATAAAGAATTAAATGGGGCTGACCTAAGTGGGAGAGAAAGTAGGAGCCACCATCCGATCATGGGCTAATAGAACATGATCCAGCACATATTAAGTCAATTTAGAGCAGCATATCTGTTATTCTGACCGTCTGAGTCTGAATTTTGTAACTTCCTACTTGTAGATAAAAAATAATCCTTAGATTTACTGCCAATCATATTCAATAACAACTGAAAGACTTGTTATTTTGCCAAGGTTTAGGACTTGCAACCTTTATGCATTGAATTAAATTTGAAAGATGATCACAAATATGTGGCAAACATTTTGCTTACAATCACTGAATGGCATTAGTCCCAGAAAGCTCTTGTTTTTGTAATTGCTTTTCTGAAGTCCAGACTAATGCAGTAGATCTTATTTAATTTGTCAAAACATGAATATACTCATGGATGGCTTGCTATACTGTACGTGCCAAAATCACGCTGACAAAATAATGCAAAAGCAAGCATTCGCATATAATTAATATCACTTTGGATGTAAACATACAGTACTGTATACATTCGAGAACATCCAAACCTTCCACATATTACATTTTTGTTTTAGTAATAATAAACTGGGTTTGGTTTTACGAAAGCATCATTAAGATATTAACGTTGTTCTGTCACAGATATCTGGGACATTTTCCTGCCAGACTTGCACATTATGAGAGAACTCTTTTTGGTTGTGAGTTTCATTTCCCCCTTTCAGATGTTCACCTGTTCAGTCTATAGTAATTAGTCGCACAGTTAATTAGCCACTTCTTTTGTGTTACTGCTTGGTTGTCTGGTGTATTTTGTTTCTAGCCCTGATCTAGTTTTTAAATAGCTCTCACAATTGTTGATCACAATCCAAGTATAGTTAGAAGTTTGTTCATCAAATTTATGGCATTTGGCTCTTATCCAGAGCGACTTACATTTATCTCCTTTATACAGCTGAGCAATTGAGGATTAAGGGCCTTGCACGGGGGCCCAGGAGTGCCAGCTTGGTAGCCCAGGCATCCGAACTCACGACCTTCTGATCGGTAGTCCGACACCTTAACAACTGACCTACCACTTCCCTTAATAATAGCCCTGTTTTGTGACAAAGTTCTATCACTGAACAATGATATGTGTGCTTTAAATTTGATGCTTTAAAGTTTCACTTTTATCAATATTTTAGTGAGTTTGTTTTTAGGAATCTGGAGGAAAAACACCAAACACATTCTGTTGTCTCTCAACACAAGGACTAAATATGAGTGTCAATAAAATCTTAATACAGAGTCAATAAAGTAAACAGGGATAAGTTATGAATAATTAGATACACAGTCAGGCACTTGCCTCTGAATCAGATGGCTGCAACATTGATGGAACATAAGGAGGAAGGAATGACAGTCATAAATATATACTAAATAGTTAGTCAGTCATTATTGCTTAGTACTGTAAGTAATGAACATATATATATTACACATACTGAGCATTATAGGAACTTGTTCATTCTTCCGTGTTTAGTCAGTACAGTGTTGCTCTCACATAGCGAGGTTAAAACACAGACATGGATGAGGAGAGCAGGCTTTATTATACACAAAGGTAAACAGTCCAAAACACAAGACAAAGTCATTCAACAAACAAAGGTACTGCGATTAGCAAACAAATATTAACAAGCTAGAGTGAGAACATGGAGAACATGGAACAGAAATTGTCGTCAAAAACACACAAGATAAACATAAACCAACCAAAGGCTATGACAAGGGCTCAATGAGAATCTCGAAACTGGGAACAGAGACACAAGAACACTGATACTTCATGCTGACGATACAATACACGAGGTTTTAAACACGTCAACAAATTAAAGTGGAAGTGCAGAATACATGAGAATAATCAGGAGACAATCAGGGAACAACCAATAACATGACAGAGGTAAAGTGCACTATATATATATATGTTTGTAATGTTCACAGGCCTGTAAACGCCGCCGATGGTGCAAAAAATGTACCAGTCACATGCAAGTATGCTATGTGAAGTATGCATATTCCAGTATGCTATTTCTTTTATTACAGCCATAAATTAACTAGTTACATGAACATGACTACTTGACAATGATTAAGCTAGGCAATCTGGCCTAACATGACAATTTTAATAAACACAAAACAGAAAACATGACATGTACTGTACATGATAGCCATGTGAGCACCATGTTCATGCTGATTACAGTATGTCTAACATAACATGACTACTGTATAACCATCATGATAACTCAAACATCGAACTGACTAGACTAGACATGGCACGGTTATCCTGAACATGAACACACATGACTAACATGATCCTTGACTATACTCAAACCATGACTAGCATACAGTACAACCCTACACAGAGTACACTTATACAAAAAAAACGCTCATGCATGCATACACTCCTGTATTGACTCCTGCAAACATACAATGACTCATGAGACTCTGACCTGAACAGACATATATAGCAAGCCTAATTTAACATTAGCAAGATTTATATATATATATATATATATATATATATATATATATATATATATATATATATATATATATATATATATATATATACACACATACACACACACACAGTATATATATATACATACACACACACACACAGTATATATATATACACACACACAGTGTATATAGATACACACAGTGTGTGTGTGTGTGTGTGTGTGTGTGTGTGTGTGTGTGTGTGTGTGTGTGTGTGTGTTTATATATGGTCAAAAGTGGACACCTGACCATCACACCCATATGCAGGCCTTCCACATTTTTTGACATTTACTGAGAGACTGTTAGCCTGGCACCAAGCTGTAGGTTTCTCTACCTTAAAAAAGTATGCAGCGACATTGTGCTTGGATTTGTCTTGTATTTGTCACTAATGTCAGAGCCGCTGTTATAGAAAATGAGCCAACGCCTTTAATAATTCAACAGCTCTAGAGAATAAGGAGCAATGTTATAACGTGTGATTGTTCACAATGCCTCGTTTCAGTTCCAGAAACTAAAAACTGGCTTTAGTACAGAGAAAAAAAAAAATGTAATTACTTACAGACTGCACTGTATATAATACTTAGATATATCAATATAAGTTTAAGGTTAATGCACTTTTAGTTGCCAAATTTCAAGCTAAATACAACACACTCAACTGATCAATGCGACCCAACATTAAAATTGTGCAGTTTTTATTTCTATATAGCACACAGAAGTGCAGACATTATATTGAATGATGTATCTTTTATATTGAACAAAGACTCTGAAACTCTGGCTTCTATCTATCCCAGGAAAGAGAAAGAAAAGGTGCAGAAAGATGATGATTAAGCGGAGGGATAAAAAATTATTACGCTTTCTGTTTCCACGGCTGTCTGAGAAACAATGAAAGGCAAGAAATACAAAATTCCGGCAAGAAAAGGAATAAAAGTTTCATGAATGTGACACACATTTGTTCTCGTTTTTCAGAGTTCAAACACATGTGTGCATATACACCGTCTCGCTCAGGATCTGAAGAAGATCTAGAGAATTTTGCATGAGCTGAAGGGGAACAGAGTTTTGTGAGGTTAGTGCGTTCGTGTATAAGGTGTTGTATGATTTTTCTATGTTTTGTTTCATTCTTATTGTATCATGTTTATATGTTTACATCTTTCTACCTGTAATGAAGGCGTCGGAGCCAAGGAAAGGATTCACTTTGGCAGTTTAGTCTGAAACAGAGCACCATTTAGTCTAAACTTTATTGGTTATGTGTAAGCTGTCATGTGGACCAGGAAAGCGAACCCAGGTGATGAACCCGAGACTTGTAGAAGGTGTTGTGAGTTCTGTTGCACTGTTATTCCCAGAGCCGATCTGACCTCCCTGGGGCCCTAAGCAAAATTCTGCTAAGGGGCCCTCCTACCTGACCCGTGAGCCATGTAAACCATTTGCCACACATTCCCACTTGCACTGGCAGCACTGCATAGCTAATTTAGCTAGTCAGATAGAGACTAGAGACAGAATCACATCAACTTAACTTTACTGTTATTTGCTCTTGCTGACTACAAACCTGAAGAGAACACAAGTTTACCTGATTGCTGTTCTCACATTTCACTCTCATTTTGTTTCTTTTTTTCTCTTTTCATGGCCAGATGGATAGCTCCGCTTCATATTGACATCTACACAGTAAACATTACCACACATTGTAAAATGAGGCAGGGGAGGCGGGGCCTTGCGTAATTTGTGGGGCCCTACGCAACTTGCGTAATGAGCGTATAGGGCCGATCGGCTCTGCTTATTCCTGTAAAACGTGAACACAGCTCGTACTCAGGTCTGCACTGAATATCGACCTGTATATGAGTTTTAGCTGATGCTGACATCATTAGTTTCCACAAAAAACGTACACTCTTAGTGGCAGTGGGACACAAGAATTTATGGCTATGCCATTATTATAGTGTACTTTTTTAACTTCACTGTATCTTTTTTATTGTTTCAGGTTGAACTATACAAAAATGATTAGTCCATGGTTATTCAGCCCCTTGCTGTGGGTCTGCAATGCAAATAGAACATGAAGTCAGATATTACACCAGACTAAAAGATGGCTCAAGATATTCTTGTGATTGGTTGGATACTCTTGTCAATCATCCATTTTGTTTGTTTGGGTCTTTTTATTAAGAGATATATTTTATCCTGATTGAAGTTGCTTGATTTGGTTTTAGCTGTGCTTGCAATGTAGTTCCATTCTGTTTTAGCCTAATTTCTGTCATGTCTTTTGTGTTGTGTAAGTGAGAACTCCACCTGCTCAACATGTGGAATAAAGTATATATTCGTTCGCTCCTATGATTAAAAAGTGATAAATTTACCATCCGTGTGAACTCAATACCAATATGCAAATATTGTTCAAAAATAGTATTCCAACATGTACATCTCCAAAATACTTAGATAAGAAAAAAACATCTTTAATCTTTACATTCGTATTCAAATATAATGTAAAATAGCCAAAACAACTCGCACAATAACTTTCTGAACGATCAGGGTCCTTTTCAGTCTTTCAACACCCATGAAATCCCCAAGCCATGTGCAACACTTGAGCAATTTCGCTGAGCTAAGCTAAGCTTTCTAATTCACTGAGCTTACATGGCTCTTTGAAATTCTACAACTCATTCCAGTGCTCTTTTTATTGAGGTCCTTTTGCTGCTAATTTCACAGTTGCTTGGATATGAGGGAATTTCATTTGAGTGAAGCAAATAAGGTCCCTGTGTCTTACAAAGGAGAAGAAGTAAGAGGGGAAAAGCCAAAACATATGGACGATTATCACAGATCACACACACAAACACACACAGTATATATATGTGGATATATACAGTATATATATTCCCTCCTGGTTTATTTATTTATTTATTTGTATAGCACTTTTAACAATGAGCATTGTCTCAAAGCAGCTTTACAGAGCATAAGGAATATAAAACAACATGTTCAAGATTAATATTAGACTTGTTTTTAGAAGAGTTTGTATTTATTACTAATGAGCAAGTCTGTGGTGACTGTGGTGAGGAAAAACTCCATTAGATGGAAGAGTAAGAAACCTTGAGAGGAATCAGACTCAAAAGAGAACCTCATCTTCATTTTGGTGAAACTGGAGGGTGTGATTATAAATCATTATAAACTGCGGAGACTGTTATTATGAATAATGTCCTTTTTACAATCGTATACAGTCTGACAATTGTGTATTGATTAGAAAAAAGACAATCTTGTTTAATCTTCATCTGTTCAGTTTTGGCTGTCCTCATGATGTCCTCGGGGTCTAGATTTTGACAGACAGCAGTGGAATCTGATGTGGACTGTTACTGCTGTATCTCATGTTTTGTGCAGAGCTTTTCTCCTCGCCACAACCGTAAAGTGTGATATAATTATTATACGTTGTAGATATCATTCCTGTTAGCTCAGTCCAATATGACTTTTTATCTCTGATCTCATCAGCTAGGCATTTCTACACACAGAACCTTCACTCACTCAGCGTTTTTTTTTGTTTTGCTTTGTTTTTTTGTCGTTGTTGTTATTTTTGTTTGTTTCTGTGTAAACTGTTGTACTCAAACTTGCCCATCTGTCACCAACAACCATGCAACGGTTAAAGTCACCGAGATCAAACTTTTTCCCTGTACTGATGTTTGATTTGAGCATTAACTGAAGCTCTTGACCTCTATCTGCACAATTTTATGCATTGTGCTATAAAGTATATTCCATTTTTTTTCTATTATTAGTACTATTATATTTTATATTCAGCTGCTTTCTTTCCAATTAGAAAATCTCTTCACTTATTACTATGTGTCCGTTGTATTATGCAAGATATTCTGAAAGATGAAACTAAAGGCTAAAACGTTCATTTCAATCATCTGTGTGAAAGATATATAATTTAAACGAATCTTCTCTAGAGAGTGGAAAGCGAAAGTATCCATCTACTGGAATCCATTTCAATAATTATATTGTTATATTTTTAGATTATATTAAAATATATTTATATTATATTATTGTTTTTATTTTGGAAAAAATTTTATATTCTGTTACAATTTTCTGAAATATGCTGGCTTATAAAGCACGCAATTCTGGAAAATTTGCATTTTACTTGGTTCAAAAAGAAGACTTAGCTAGCAACATGATGTAGTAACAAACACCTTAAACAACTGAGTATAATTATTTATTTTTTCAGTAAAACAATAAAATACTAAGAAATATGAAGAGATTAAATACATAAAAAAAACAATGTTAAAGTGGTTCTTTTTTTTTCAGCTAGATAGACAAGTATTTAGTCTATATTTTCGGAGCTATTAATTCAGACACTTGCCAAGTCTGTGGTGAGCTCAGAAATTTCTCTGACCTGTTAGTTCATCATGAGTACTTGGTTGCTTAATTCCACTCAACTACAAACTGTTGTAGAAAGGACATTATTCACATTTACATTATTTACTGTACAGTGTCACCCAAATGAGGATGAGGTTCCCTTCTGTGTCTGGTTCCTCTCAAGGTTTCATCCTCATATCATCTCAGGGAGTTTCTCCTTGCCACAGTCAGCTCCGACTTGCTTATTAGCTATATATATTAGAGATAAATAGTCATTTATTTTTAAACTTTAAAATACACTATACTTATGTAACGCTGCTTTAGACAATGTGGATTGTTAAAAGCGCTATACAAATTGAAAATACGGTATCTTGTATTTCATTAGTTAGTTATAGTAACTCGCCTACTGGAAAATCATAATGTAGCCCAATAAGCAATTAAGCTTTACCGGCTAATAATGACATTATGTGAGATGTGTGAATGTTATATCTGTAAAGACAATGCTCAAGCTAACATTTCTACTATCCAACCTTTCCAAAAAATAAAAAAAAATAAAAAAATAAAAGCTAACAGTGTCCTGCCAAATTTTATATCAGATTTTGCGGTCATAAAATAATACATTTGTTTATACTGATTGAAAATGTCTGATGATAATATTTCTATTCCACTGCCAGATTAATCAAATGCCAGTGTACTGGTCAAAAAGGGTTAAACAAACAGTGCCTGGTTTAACCAGACTATTAGCTTATAAGTGTTTCTAGGTATGAAACAATAAACATGACAAAAAAGGCAATAAGTGTTCAGTGTAGCACCAGTTTTCATTTAAAATCAATAGAAAATAAGCTACACTAAATGGCAAAAGGTTTGTGCAGCATATTGCATACTGCGTAAGTATATATACGGTTAAAAGGACAATAAAAGCTTCTTGACTTGACAGACATAGTTCCTCTCCACTTTTCTGCTTTCAACAATATGTTGGAGCATGGCTGTGAGGATTTGCCCAATCAGCCACAAGAGCATTAGTGAGATCAGGCACTGGTGTTGAGTGAGGAGGTTTGAGGGATCAGTTTATCTTAAAGGCATTCAGTGGGGTTAAGTCAGATTCAGGGTGCTGTGCAGGACATTCGAGCTCTGCAACGCCAACCTTGGAGCTAACTTCGTGAACAGGGGTGTTCTCATGCTGGAACAGGTTTGGGTCTTTTGGTTACAGTGAAGGGAAACTGTATTGTAGAACATAAAGTCTAAACTTTGTGCCAACTGTTTAGTTAAGGCTTACATGCATGTGATGCTCAGGTGTCCAAAGAGCTTTGTCCATATTGTGTGATACATATAGTGTGATGCATTAGACGTTAGCAGAAAAAATGACAGATTAGCCCAAACAAATGTTGTTATTGTTTTTCTTTTCTGTCCAGAAACGTCTGTGATTTTACAGACATGCTGCCTCCATTATTGATTTTATTTTTCTGATACTCACATATACCAGAATAACATTGAATAACATTTAAAAAAAAAAAAAAAAAACATACAGTAATAGTAGTTGTTTTGTTGTCAGATCCTTAATTGTTCAAAATTGGATGCTACCGAACAAATATGATCAGGCACTGGCCAGCAAAACACTGTGTCTTTCTGAAACTGTGAAGGTGTTGGAAGGTGTTCACGGGTAACTGAGAGAGGCAGAGGTTTGGGTTTGTACTCTCGAGGATGGATTTATTCCAGTTTAATTAGCATCCTGAAGTAAAAATACGACCCCGCACCCTTACTGTGGCTAAAAATAGAATAACAAAAGTGCCAAGTGAACACACTAACAAGAGAATAGAAAAAACCCTTCTAATCAAATTATTTAATAATTAATGTGTTGTTCTTTATTATCGGACACTGGCATTAACCTGATCACACATATAATTAGAGAGTTATTGAGTCTCGAATAGTTTGCTGTTCCGTATGTGCTTTGAGTGTTAAAATGTAAGCAAATTAAAGCAAAGGGTTTTTTTTTTGTTTGGTTTTTTTTTTTCGACTGTACATGTGAGTATTTGCATGAAGCTGTTCCATATTTATAATCCAATTACCAGTGAGTAATACAGAGATGATTGTCTAGATCAGTTGTGTTAGTACGTAGTCTTGTTAATGCATGCGTACAAACATATTATTCCTAATTGTGGAAGATGGAAGAGATACCTTGAATTATTTATTATGTTTTATTAATGACGTGTGTCCCATTTAACTATGCTATGTCTCGTATATAAAGACGAATGCAGTATCTTAGCATTGCACTGGGAAACTGTATGTCTGTACAGATGGTAATCTTGATTATTGCACAGCATGGTTGAATTCTCGAATCTGCACGTGGGCATACAACAGAACATGCTGTTATACAAAAATAATGATGCGGCATGAGAAGAAGGTGAGTCATTGCACCAGATTCATTTTACCAAGAAAGACAGCGCGAACACCAAGACTTCTTCCATAAATGTTTAATTCATTTCCCGGGAAAAAACATCACTAAGTCATCCATTTAACAACAAGAAGTACTTTGTTAAACATCTTGTTTTTAAATCTATTTATTTATTAGTGTTAGATTGTGTGGGGTGTGTTACTATAGATACAGTGATACAGTACAATGAGTGCATTAGTATTAACCTATCATTTCTTACAGCTGCAGCTAGGTTTGTTAGTTCAAATCTACTGACCAATCAGATTCCAGCATATGCCTGCACTGTGGTATAATTTTCTACAATGATAGATTTTAATATTAATGCTAGGTTTATATGAATGCACTGGTTGTAGTACGTCAGCATCTCTACAGTAACAGCGCATACTGTACACAGAGACTCGGATACCAGGAGCTCGACATAGTCTAGGGTTAATAATAAACAGATGTTTTTCAGCTTTGTACATTTTTGTTTGTTTATTTCTAACAATCATTGGCATGATACAGGTTTCTGTTAGGAAAGATTTATGTAATGTGTTATATCTATGGAAGGGTGTCAGAGATTTGTAGCAGTCAGTAAGACTCCTGACATGGGAAAGTATTCAGGACAGAGGAGTTTGGCTGTAAATTTAAATATAAACTTTTTTTTAAGCACGTCATTCAATTATAAATAAAAAATCTGCTTATCGGATCTGAAACAGTATTTTTGCACAACTGTACAGTCCATCGTTTGTTTCTTACATATATCTAAATTTGCATTAATAAGAACCTTTGTTTGTTTGTTTGTTTGTTTGTTTGTTTGTTTTTTGGGAAATGCCTTTCTGTTGTTTGTGTTTGCATTTTTGTTCTCTTTTTAAATTTTTGGAATACCTTGTTGTTTAGCTTTTGTTTCGGAAACACCTTTTTGTTTGTTTTGGATATGCTTTGTTGTTTTATTTTGTTTTCTTGCTTTTGTTTTAGAAATTCATTTTTATTGTTTATAGAATGGTGATTATATGTTGTTTATTTTTGAGTTATGACTTTTGTTTTCTTTAAATAATGCCTTGTCAATATCTTGTTTTGTTTCTGGATGAAGTCATGTTACAGGAACATGTCAATTCCATTTTCAGATGTATCATCAATAATCATTCATTCATTCATTCATTCATTCATTCATTCATTCAATCATTGAGTGCCAACCCATCACAGGGCACCCACACACACTCTGTCACAGCCGGAAGCGGAAGGAGACAGACCCATATGCAGGATAGCTTCGAAGGAAAGGGGTTTAATAAATGATAAAGACAACGACATAAAGACGATAACAAAAGCAATACAAATGAAGACACTTAACAAAGACTAGACATGACGAGGGGTAAACGTAACTAATGATTCCCACTTAAATATAAAAAAGACACGATGACACAATAAGGATCAGGTGTGAAGACAGGGAGGGGCAGACGAAGGCGGGGCAGACACGTGACGAAGAAGAAAACAAAAACAGCACGTGGCCAAAAGTCCGGGTTGAGTCCTGACAGTACCCCCCCCTCGAGGCGCGGCTCCCGAAGCGCCAAACCCCGACAAGGTCCGGGGGGGGGGGGGCACACGGCGAAGGCAGATGGGGGAGCAAGGAACACAGCGAAGGCAGATGGGGGAGCGAGGAACACGGCGAAGGCAGATGGGGGAAGCGAGGAACACGGCGAAGGCAGATGGGGGGAGCAAGGTCCACGGCGAGGCCGGTGGGGGGAGCAAGGCACACGGCGAGGCCGGTGGGGGGAGCAAGGCACACGGCGAGGTAGGTGGGGGGAGCAAGGCACACGGCGGGCACAGCCAGCGAGGGCTGAGCGACGTCCACAGCCGAGCAGAAGGGCCGAGCGACGTCCACAGCCGAGCAGAAGGGCCACGCAACTTCCATAGCCGAGCTGAAGGGCCGAGCGACGTCCACAGCCGAGCAGAAGGGCCACGCGACTTCCATAGCCGAGCTGAAGGGCCGAGCGACGTCCACAGCCGAGCAGAAGGGCCACGCGACTTCCATAGCCGAGCTGAAGGGCCGAGCGACGTCCACAGCCGAGCTGGAGGGCCGCACATAACCCCCGACGCACCGCTGCCAGATCCACATCCCGATGACCAGAATATGGGGTGGGAGGGTGGGAAAAGTCCTTCGTCCTTGGCCTGCAGCACCCCCCGCGGAAGAAGTGAAGCGACGTCCTCCTCGGAACGGAACCGAAAGTGGAGCGACGTCCTTCTCCGAAAAAAATGCGAGGCGATGCCGCAGGGCACCAAAAAATAAAATAGGGGCAAAAACGGTATGGTGACATCCTCCGCGAAGGAAGTGAGGCAACGACCGCTTCGGACGGAACCGAAAGTGTAGCGGCGTCCCTCACCAGGAAAAAGTGCGGAGCGATGCCACCGAAAAAAAGGGAAGCTATCCTGCTGGGTCTCAGTTCGTAGGTGGAATCATTCTGTCACAGCCGGAAGCGGAAGGAGACAGACCCGTATGCAGGATAGCTTCAAATGAAAGGGGTTTAATAAATGATAAAGACAACGACATAAGACAATAACAAAAGCAATACAAATGAAGACACTTAAAGACTAGACATGACGAGGGGTAAACGTAACTAATGATTCCCACTTAAATATAAAAAAGACACGATGACACAATAAGGATCAGGTGTGAAGACAGGGAGGGGCAGACGAAGGCAGGGCAGACACGTGACGAAGAAGAAAACAAAAACAGCACGTGGCCAAAAGTCCGGGTTGAGTCCTGACACACTCTCATTCACACACACTACGAACAATTTTACAGAGATGCCAATCAACCTACCATGCATGTCTCTGGACCGGGGAAGGAAACCGGAGTACCCGGAGGAAACCCCCGAGGCACGGGGAGAACATGCAAACTCCACACACACAAGGCGGAGGCGGGAATCGAACCCCTAACCCTAGAGGTGTTAAGCGAACGTGCTAACCACTAAGCCACTGTACCCCCCAATAATCAGTCAACAAAGTGCAAATATTTAAATAGTAACTAATACAGATATATTTATCTTTTTGTATAAAACTGATACATGCCTGATGCATTGCTGTTGTTGTTTTTTTTTACATTTTATATGTAGTTTAACAAGTAGGTATAACTTTTTTTTTCTCCGTCTCTCTCTCTTTCTCTCTCATCAATCGGCAGTTGTTCTCTCTCTCGTCTGTATCCGCTGTCTGCAATAAAATCTTTCAAGCTGTTGGCAGTGTAGCGTTGAGATTCGACAGTCGCACTCAACCAAAACAGTTCAAGGCCATTATAAGATCTCTGTAACTCAACAGAGAAGAACTACAGCTTATTCTAAATAAACAGCAAGCTCTGAGGATTTATATACCTCTCAATGGTGAGGAAAAAAGTACTGTGGATTTAAACCCAGAAAGATATTAGACATATAAATAGATTATTTTCAGATGGCATGACATTCATTACAGCTGTATGAGTGTTTTATTCTGTAATTAACTTGCATTGAAAATTGAACTATTTTTAGAAATATGACATAATTCCTAGATTGATTACAAATTACAGAAGGAATGTACAGCTAGAGAGACGTTTCCCTGGATAATGGTTAAACCCTGTCATGATCTACTATGTCTTTTTAATCCAGACTAAAATATTCTTTATCCTCAATAACATGACTGTGTTGTTGATTCCTCATCGGTTAGAAGATATTGATTAATTTTGTATAACAGTAGTTCCAGCTGCAAGGTTTCGGTTAATACGTTCAAACAAATACGTTTTTGTTTCTAGAGTAACAACTCGCACAGGGACTTCTTAAGAAGCCACTCGACATAAACCGACTTAAAATAAAAATAAATAAAATAAATAAATAAAAATCTAGTGCTGGTATGGTGATTTTTTTTTCTTTGGTAGCACTGATACTGATACTTTTTAGTTTTGTTATCTTCATTAGACAAAAACCAACACATTCAGAATGTACATTCATAATAGAATAGAAGCCTTCATTTTGTCACATAAACATCGAAGCACAGTGAAAATCTTTCTTCACATATCCTAACTTCTGGAGGTTGGGGTCAGAGCACAGGGTCAGCTATGATACAGTGCCCCTGGCACAGTGAATGTTAAGGGCCTTGCTTAAGGGCCCAACAGTGGCAGCTTGGCATTTCTGGAGCTTGATTGGTAGTTCAACACCTTAACCATTAAGCTACCACATCCCCCTGAATCTGACATGGTGTTCTGTATCTCATTTTCACTAAATTTCAATGTTTTGTGCATGCTGCTAGATTTTTCTGCTCACCATGTTTGTAAAAAGGGATTTTAAGAGGTATTATATCTTCAGGAGTCAGCTCAACCCAATCTGGCTATGTTTCTCTCATCAAGTTCTACCTACAGAACTGTTGCTCATTCAATGTTTTTGTACCATTCTTGGGAAATCCTCAAACCAGATGTTTCATTAATAAAGAAAAACAATTTATTTCTGTAAAGAGATTTCAGGATGCTGCAGTACCTGCCCCCTGCTTTGTATCAAAACTAGCACATCACTGATTATTTTTCTATACTAGCAGGCATTACTTCTCATTTTCATGAGAAATCTGGAACCTTTGGGAATCAAGGTACGACACATCTTTTGTTTTCTTTGAAACAGATTATCACTGAAAAATGATGAACTGCGCAGTATGTTCAGTGGGTATACTGTACACAGAAGGCTCAGCATTTTTGTCCACAATCACTAAAGCCAGAGCAAAAGCGCTATAACCAGGCTCAATTACATAATTCAGGTTTAGTAGAGGAGGTGTTTGGGGTTTAGACAAGCTGATCTCAGCACCTTCCAAAAACACTGTGCTTTTAATCAAGAACTTTTTGCAACAATGGTTCTTCTTAGCTACGTGCAACAACAATGCTGATAAGATCTTTTCTAAGTAGGCCAGTTAATAGTCTCCATACACAAAACGGTCTTTTCGGGTCCTCTTACTTTTCTTTCACTATTTGGATTTATCTTTGTTCTTCCATAATAACCACGTTGAATAATAAAGGTAACATCAGCATAGTGATTCCATAAAAGAGATAATAAAGATAAATGCCCTTAGCTAAAATTGCTGTATTGTTTTTTTTTTAGATGTTTGCTTATTGACAGTGAATTCATTGCAAATTGATGTCCCAGCTTTCTTTTCTTTCCTTCATTGCACAAATGATATTTGCTGTTTATCTTGTGTGAATGGTTGCATCGAAACAATTTGCTTGAATGGCTTTTTTCCCTGCTCCATACAGGGTTGTTGTTTTTTTTCTTAGTTCCTTTATTGTTTTGACTGAATTAATAATTTCCAGTTTTCCTGCTTTTCTGGACTGGTGCCAGGCAATGGAGTATGTTTACGCTCATTAATCATGACAATAGTTAGCTTCGATTTAATCTCATTTAACATAATTCAAGACTCAACAACCAAAGTAGTAACGAATCTAAAGTTATCATGTGTTCCAGAAAGCCATATTTAAGGTCCCAATTAACTTTCCTAGTTCGTCTGGATTAATTTCAGCCCTGCCTATAAGGTTTACATTTAAATTTACTGTGCTGTCTGGCAGTAAAGTTGTAGCTGTGTGTCTGATTTTGGCAGGTGAAGTAGACATGGTGTCAGGTGTAAGAGTGAAGTAAAAAGGGAGGTACTAGATGACAAGATATATATGTGTGTGTGTGTGTGTGTGTGTGTGTGTGTGTGTGTGTGTGTGTGTGTGTGTGTGTGTGTGTGTGTGTGTGTGTGTGTTTGGTATTCCACATTTACATTCTATATCACTGTCAGATGATGTACATAGCAGAAATACTTAACACACTCACTCTGACTTGGTCCTGCAGTAGATGATAACATTTTTTTACACTGAATATAGACTATTGCAATATACCCATTTATCAGCACCTCATTAAAAGCAGATCAGTATCGATATAATGTGAATTTGGTTCACAGTGAACGGCCCATAAGACAGAGCAGTTACTGTAGCACAGATGTCACTGTCATGCTTACATGGCTATGAAGCACAAAGAGGGAAAATTACTTCAATCGTATTCCAAATATGAACAGGCTGATGTAAGCAAAGGCCGTGTCTGTTTGTTTTTCTATGCTTGAGTGTCTCTAGTACTTTGAACATCAGACATGGAAAACTGGGTTGAACTTTACTTCACCCCCTGCTTTAAAATCCTGACATCATTTCATATCATGGAATATATACAAGAAGTTTGTCCTGGGGTGTGAAGATATGGTACATGAAGGATTGTCTTACGATAGCCGTTAAAAACCTATAATGTCATTATAACATATTGCAAATGTTTATTTTTTCTAAGTGAGCTAGTTAACATTCACAGTCATGGAACAAAACTGGTACAATACTGGGCAAGGCCTTTGTTGGCTCTTAAAATAGACTCAATTTGTTATGGTATGGTTTCCACAAAATGCTAGAAATTCCATGTTGACAAAATGGGGTCCAGATTTTTCAGCAGCATTTGGTCATGCTGTGCACCTCTCTGTTTAACCACATCCCACAGGTTGGATACTGGATTCAGATCTATGGAGATGGGTGACTGGGAAGACCACTAAAGAACACCACTGAAAAAATGATTGTCATGTTCATGAAACATTTGAGACAACCATTTTGGTGACATGGTGCATTATCATGCTGGAGGAAATAATTAAATGATGGATAATAAATAAATAAATAAATAAATAAATAATGGCCTGGAAGGGAATAATACCCAAGTTATTATTTGTTATTAATTGGCACAAAATGTGCCAAGAAAACATTGCCCTCACCAATACCCCAGCTCCACCAGCCTCTACCATCTGTGTACATCAGCAGAAACTGAGATTCATCAGATGTCTTCTGCTGTTGTAGCTCATTCACCACAAGGTTGAATGTGTTGTGCATTTTGAGATGCTTTTCCTGCTCAGCACAAATACAAATCCGTACAGAGCGGTTGTCTGAGATACTGTAGCTTTTCTGTCAGCTTAAAAAAAAACAACGTCTGGCCGTTTTCCAATGACTTCGCTCATAACACGGCATCCGCATACTGTAACTGGATGCCTTTTCTTTATTGCAACTTTCTGAGTATACTCTAGAGACTGTAGTGTGTAAAATCAGGAATTCAGCAGTTATAGAAATACCAGAACCAGCACGTCTGAACAACAATCATGCTATGGTCAAAGTCAGTGATAGGACTGAATTTCTTCCCTATTCTGATGGCTGATGTGAACATTACCCGTATCTGCAGGATTTTCTGCACTGCGCTGCAATGCACTGCTGCCCCATGATTGGCTGATTAGTTAATTGCATGAATAAGTAACTGTGACCTCACTTTGCACAAATGTAATTCTCCTTTCTATGAAAACACGTGTTTATATGACATTATAACGGATTGACTCAATCCACGCTAGCTTGGTCGCAAACTGTCATTATAGCAAAAAGGAAAACATACCAAGTACTGAAAACTACATTTCACACAAATTAGTGTCGATCATTTCATTTCAAATGACAGAAATGCAATGTATTATACAATATTTAACAATTTTTTTACACAATATGTGAGAGTAAAGTCTAAATATACAGTAAGCCATTGTTTGATTGAGAACTTCTGATCAACATTTGGGACCAAATACATGATTTCATCACTGACGTCAATCAACTATCATCCAATCAGAAATTAGTTTTTCTTTAACACAGACCTATAACAATGACCTGTAATATCAGTATAGTATTCTTATATAACTGGAATTTACAGAACACGTCATGGCAATACTCCATCCTGCATCACTTTTTGTCTTCCATGAAACATTTAGTATATTAAACATTAGAAAGCATCCACTTCTAGCGGTCATCTTGTTTATGCGAGTTATTATAAATTTGACCCCAAAGGCCATAAAGACTGTAAATAATACAATAAACGCATACACTCTGCAATATAAACTGTGCTTCTCTTTGAGTCTGGCTTTATGTATGGCGGTTTTGTGTTAACTTTTGTTTAGGTCCTGACTTCACCTTCATTAAATTATTAGCCTATTATAAGTGCTCCTCTTTAATCACTGTATCAGTTCTTCAAATATCCACATCGGTATCTGTAGACGGATTTAAACCCAAGATGGGAAAGGCAATAATAAACTCGAAATAGAAAATGGCTTGTTTTTGTTTAATCAAATCTGAATCTCAACATAAAACTGTGGAAAAATCCTTGGAGACCTGGTCAGGCTTAGAAAGTTCTTCAACTTCAGCTGCGTCACTCAAGTTCAGAATTTATCTGTTTCACAGATATTATTTTTACTTAAATATATATATGATATTTATTTCGTTTGAATGATGTTTATTTCGTTGTTTCCCAAACAAACCAGACCTGTAATCTGAACCAGAACATTCTGGACCAGGCAGTAAATAAAAAGCCAGTGTCCATCCTTTATGTTAACGTAGCACGACTTTTTTTTGTTATGCCGCGTGCTGCGTTATCCCAAGCCTTCAGTCATCCAGACACCCTGAGATCTTTTCCGTGAAGCTTCACTAAATGAAACATTAAATCAGTAACACTTTTAGTTAGGATCCTGTCTGTAACTATTATTTTTTATCTGTTATATACTCTGTTGTGTCGAATACATTGTAATGTATGTAAATGATGTATTAGTATTCAGTATATATATATCCCGGTATTTATATATCTGCTGTCCATAACAAGTCTTGGGATGCTACTGCGTTCGATTCTTAATCTTGTTGTGTTTTCCAAGTGTCTTATTTATGTTTTAATTCCTGCTGCTTTATAGCCACTCTAATCCTGTTGTTATTCTGGGATTTATAATCACACCTTGTGTTTCATATTTTTGTCTTGTCTTCTATCATCTTGCCTGCAATCGTTTGTGGCGCTGATTTCAAGACTCATCTGAATAGAAATCATACACATGGACTCATCCGATCACCACACATTACTTAATAATACTATGAATTGCTTCAGGCAAAACACAACAGCTTCACTTGCCACTCAAGTCTTTCTAATCTATTCTTTTTTTTACCTCAGAAACCATAGCGTAGCAAATCATGTGATCCAGGAAGCTGCCAGTTTTTCACTCCATGCACCGCTGCATCTCTTAGTTGATTCAAGTCCAGCTCTCATAGACATGAAAGCAAAGCCAGAGGATGCAGGCACCTAAGTGCCGAACAGTTTTTGGCTTTGTTGAGGGTCATCGAGTGGTCAAACCGTGTGCTTCACACTGTGCGTAACCTGTTTTTGACCTCATCCCTCTCTTTGCAAAGACCAAAAGCTAAAATCTTTTCATAAACCTCTTATATTCTCGGTGTCCCTGGAACAATTTCAAATTGATCTAAGGTTTTGGGTTTTTGATGTCTGCTTTTAAAAGTTTATATATCTTCAAATTGATTTTGATGTGCTTTTTGTTCGAATTCCGAAATAAAAAATGAAATTTATTACAGCAAATTCAAAGGTTTCATACTAATAGCTAAGATATGACAGAGTTAATAAATAAAAAAATAGCTATCTTTAAAACAAACCTTCTTATGCAGGGTACTTCCACAATACCAAGTTCTTCTACTGTTTCATCTGAGCCACTTAGAAGTAACAGTCCTTAAAAACCCATTTTTGATTCCATCTTTTAAGGTATTAATGAGATCTGATTTCCACTTTTCAGTCACCAGCCATAAATCTCTAATCTAACCCTGAGGGTCACGTAGGTGTACATCTTCATCTTCTTTCTCCTAGTCTTACCTTGATCTCCTGTCCGTTACATCCTCTCTCATTAAAACTTCTCCCTTTATTTTTGTTCAGTTCCCGAGTCTGACTACCTAACATAGATCAAGCTTTCTTATCTGGCATTGCCAATTCCCTGTTGTAAAACTGTATCCTCCACTGGCTGAGAAGTACGTCTGCTTTTATGGAAATCCTTCTCGTTTTCACTTTTAATTCCTCTTGATCTTCATTCCCACAGATTGCGATCACTTGTTCCTTGCTGCGAAATAGAAAAAAACAAAAACTCAAGGTCAATCTGTACAGTTCTTCAGTTTCCTTAAGAGAATATGTCAAATATTCGGTATTTTTTTTCCTCGTCAGCTCGTTCTTTTTCCGTTTTATTTCTTTGGGCTTCTATTCTTACACAAATGTTCTGGATTACTGTTTTTAAGGGTTTTAGGATACGACTCTTAGTCGAAACTTTATTTTTGTTGCTGTTGTTTGTGTTGAGACAAGACTAGGATGTTCTCTCTGAAGACTTAAAAAAAAAATAAGAGTCATAATGTTCTCTGCTGTTTTGAGCATGTGTTCAGCTGACAAAAGGTGCCAGGAATGAATAGGAACAAAGGAAGCTCCTTGTGAGCTGAAGAAACGTCAGCTTCCATAGGAGGACGTTTGTATAATCCTTTTTAAAAAAAATATGCCTTGAGTAGTTTTAATGTTTTTGGGGGTTTTTTTTTTAAGTTTATTTACAGTAAATATACACGGTTACTAGATTGGGTGCTTTTATTTTTAATCAACATTAATGTACAATCATTTGTAAGAATACAAAATCTTCTGGAACACTAATCTTCATGCTCAATATGACCCTACGTATTCATCGGTGCTCTCGATTTTCACATAACAGGTGAGATATTTGCTCATGAGATAATTCGAGATATTTGCTCAACTAACGTCTCATTTATTACATTAAAGAATAAATAATGAAGCATATGGGTTTTATATTTATGTGTGTTTATCTCCATATAACCTCCAATTCTCAGATAATTAACGGAACATAAGTGTAAATAAATTTCAAAGCTTTCCAAGCTACAAAGTTTAAAATAGTCGACGGATTCCTTTCCTGAAATCTTTCCTTATGACAACACATCACATTACCCGTCTTGACACAAACCGCCTCTGAAGTTTCACTTCCAAGTGACAGAAACCCATCAGAGGCTCTGGCTTCACATAATAATCACAAACAAGTAAGATTTTGTGCAATTTGTCGCCTGTCGGGCAGAGGCACATCAAGGGCGAGGTTGCACTTCGGCGAGGCACTGTGACCGTGAGCGATGAGTGAGCTTGTGAATAACTAAGCCGCTGATTTGGGGCGACACCTCCTTGATCGGAACAAATGGGGGTGGGTGGCCCTTTCCTTCCACGTCTACTGACCTCCCTTTTTTACACAGGCACTCCATGGGGCCGCGGCTCTTTGCCCGCTAGCGCCTCCGCCTGTGTTCTTCCATGGGAGCCAGGTGAAAAGGTTAATAGATTCAGTGCTGTAGAGCAGCGCAGCAGATCCCTTATGGTGGTCGCACCAGGGCTCGCAGGACATGAGGAGGGGGAGTTAGGCAGCGTGCTGATGCAGGAACGGAGGAGGAATTCAGGGTGGCTTTGCTGCCCTCGTCAGACCAACTCTGTTTATTACAATGATTTTAATTTTGGGTGGCAAGACAACACACAAATACTGTATGATGCTATGATGCTATGTACTTGAGACTCTCTGTGGTGTTCTGTAGCTTTTTGTAGTTAGATCAAACGCAGCGTTCACATCTTACAGCACAAGATTTTGTCTGAGTGACAGCTGAGGAGCTGCTTTAAATTATGCTGCTCCAGTTGGTCAGCTTTGCATAATCTTCCTAAAGAGAATCAGAACTTTTCTCTCTCTCTCTCTCTGTGTGTGTGTGTGTGTGTGTGTGTGTGTGTGTGTGTGTGTGTGTGTGTGTGTGTGTGTGTGTGTGTGTGTGTGTGTGTGTGTGTGTGTGTGTTCGGATCAGCCTCCAGGCGCTCCATCTGAACACCCCGAGAGACATGTCGGAAGCCAAATTCAGTGACTTGAAACACCAGCCAAATCCCAAGTTTGTCTCTTTCGTGTTCACACAAGCTGTTCTAGCTGGTGTGGCCCTGCATTACTCATCCAACCTGCTCTGGCGAGGGAATCCCATTTAGCGTCTACATCATGATGCAATGAACAAGCAACATACTGTAGCCATCAAAAGACTACGGAACAGAAACATCAGGAGGATGTGTTACACAGCTGAGCATCCACGATGAAGCTTGTTAGAAGCAACCTTGATACGCAAATCCACTAGAAATACGGCAGCTCCTACTTTTTTTGGTAGCTCGGACTTCATTCTTTGTTCTTGTTTTTTCAGCCGCATCTTGGGAAATGGCAAGTGCTCTGTTCCCATCATGCTCTCTCAGGCCTGTGGAACAGATGCAGTGCAGCTGGACAGCTTTGTTATCCTTTATTCATCGTGCCAAGGCGGTTTGATTGACAAGATGCGACATCAGAAGTTCCCCTTAGATCCGAAACGGATTAGAGGAAAGCTTCCGTGAAAGATAAAACCAAGCAAGACAACGTAACTAGCTGATTGCTGAGCCTCAATAAAAGGCATCTCTTATTGCTTTGTTACAGGAGTCTGTGTCACACTTTTTCTATTTGTTCTCATATCATTCGCTTTATCTGAAATGCCATAACGTTCATCTGCAGTCTGTAAGTGTCAAGAAAGCAGCATTGCACCACAACACATGAATATTGTATACATGTACGAGCACACATATTGGTGGCGATTTTACGATAGCTCACACTTACACACATGGGTCCTTTCTTACCGTGTAAATAAAAGATTGTGTTCGGATGAAACGCTAAGAAAAGTTTAGGAACAGGATAAATTGGGCAACACAGAAGTCAGATTGTAAGACAAATCATTTTATGCTACGTTCCAAATTTAAAGAGTGAAGTACACTTTTTATGTACTGTATGCTCTATGTGATGAGAATGAACACTGATTATGTCACAGAACCTTTCTTTATAGCCAGCATGATCTAAGCAGTTTGTGCTACAAAAGACCGATTGTGGGATCGGACAAGATGGCTAGCCTTCACGCTACACTCACATCACTGAGCCTTGCGAGCCCATGACCCTGTCACTGGTTCACTGGTTGTTCTTACTTGGACCACTTTTGTTTGGTACTACACACCACAAGACCTGCTGTTTTGGAGAGTATCTGACCCAGTTGTCTAGCCATTACAATTTCTCCTTTGTCAAAGTAGCTCACATCCTTAATATATATTTCCTTGCCTACACTTAAGGAAACTGTTTACTTGCTGCCTAATATACAGTATCCCACCCCTTGATAGGTGCCATTATAACAAGCTCTCTCACGCTCTCATTCATTTTCTACCGCTTATCAGAACTTCTCGGGTCACGGGGAGCCTGTGCCTATCTCAGGCATCATCAGGCATCAAGGCAGGATACACCCTGGACGGAGTGCCAACCCATCGCAGGGCACACACACACTCTTATTCACTCACGCAATCACACACTACAGACAATTTTCCAGAGATGCCAATCAACCTACCATGCATGTCTTTGGACCGGGGAAGGAAACCGGAGTACCCGGAGGAAACCCCCGAGGCACGGGGAGAACATGCAAACTCCACACACACAAGGTGGAGGCGGGAATCGAACCCCCAACCCTGGAAGTGTGAGGCGAACGTGCTAACCACTAAGCCACTAAGCCCACTTATAACAAGCTAATCAATGTTATGTTTTGTCTGTCGTCTCTCAAAATGATCAATGAATATCCATATCTATGGCTTTAGTTGATGTAGCATAGAACTGTTGAAATCTCAAATCTGATTGGTCAGAAGGTAGTGATTCATTTTCAGCTCTGACAGCAATATCGGTTGTAATAGTTTTATATTAATGCACATGTTCTAAGATCTTATCATTTGTATGGCTACAGCTTATACACAGGAAACAGTACGGTGGACAGGTCAGAATTTATAAGCTATTTAACAAAGAAAAACTAATGGTTATGATGAAATGTTTTTAGATATTTAGATGATATTCATGTTAGAAGTTTCTAACGCCAGCGCTTTTGTAACAGACGGAATGCTTTCACCATAAGAAAGCCTTCAGGACAGAGACGTTTAGGTTTTTGGTTGTTGAAGGAGTCACTGTCTATAGCTGCTATAACATAAGTGATAATAGGACAAACTTGTCTTGTGGACTTTCCATGAGCGAATTATAAATTGTCAAAAAGCATGATTTGTTCTTCAAAAAAAAAATTAATTCAAAAATAAAAGATTGTTATGTTGGCAAAATACAGTTCATTCATTTTCTACCGCTTTTGTTTGTTTAACCTTTATTTTTACAGGCAAGTCATTAAGAACAGGTTCTTATTTACAATGGCGGCCTGATAACTAACGACGTGGCTATCCAAACTACCTCGGAAGTATCTCAAGCGTCATCAGGCATCAAGGCAGGATACACCCTGGACGGAGTGCCAACCCATCGCAGGGCACACACACACACACTCTCTCATTCACTCAGAAAACTACGGACGATTTTTCCAGAGATGCCAATCAACCTACCACGCATGTCTTTGGACCGGGGGGAGGAAACCGGAGTACCCAGAGGAAACCCCCGAGGCACGGGGAGAACATGCAAACTCCACACACACAAGGTGGAGGCGGGAATCGAACCCCCAACCCTGGATGTGTGAGGCGAACGTGCTAACCACTAAGCCACCGTGCCCGCCGCAAAATACAGTTGACTGGTAAAAAAAATAAAATAAAATAATTTAAAATAAAGTAAAAAAATTTAAACTTTCTCAGTTGCAGCTTGCAGTCTCAACACAAAAAGGTCAGTTTACAGTCAGGATGGTTTAGTCAGAAACTAATTCATGGCTGATGCAACCATGCCACCCACAGACCACAAAACATCAGCCTCAAATGGCATGCTGTGGAGCAACAGAGCCGTATAAACCAATCAGACGCAGGTACACTGGAACAACAGAGTTGGCTCAGACCACAGAAAATAAAGCTGCCAATCAAATTGAAGAGATAGATGAACATGAACCTCCTTGCCAACATGAACAACAGTGAAGCCTGCACAACAGATTCATCTACACAACCTGGCACAGTGCGGAACGTCTTTCCGATAGCTGCCAGATACGAGTTGAGTTTGGAAGACCAACGCCAAGAGAATGCTCAGCTTGGGCCTGTCAAATCTCCAGTGCTGAAGAAACCGAATCAACAAGACATCTGTTTGCTTCCTTGTGCACTGAGGCTCACTTCAAAATTCCAAAACATCTGTACTATTTGTAAATACAGTAAATGCAACTGCAGTGTTACTGGCTCTTCATAAAATAACATACAGTAAAGTATCTGTGAAAATGACAATATAATTACAGTACATAAACGTCTGCTCCAGACATTTTGGCATTAGAGGAACTGCTAATCTTCCCAAAAATATTTTCCCCCAGATGACCACTTTTACTGGAATGCTTTTAAAATAACGTAATTTTGTTAATAGGAAAAAAATTGGTTTCTCTTACTGGAAAATCTGATTCCCAGTGGATGTTTATTTTTGCCCATTTTCTTAAAAAATGCCAACAAGTGTCAAAAAATGACATTACAGATTATGATCTGTAGATAAATATTAGCATTCACAGATACCCATACTGTATGTCCAGCTCTTCTGGGTTCGCATTGGGGTTTAGCAAACTGTCAAGCTTGCTTTGAGTAAAAGGACACTGTCTTGCTGGAACAGGTTTGGACCCCTTCAGTATTGCTAGCATAGAAAAATATTAAAAGCTACAGCTCATAAAGAAATCCTATATAATTGTGTTTCCAATTTTATGGCAACAGTATAAAGTGAGACACAGATACGTAATAGTCCGGTGTGCACAACCTTTCAGCCACCACTGGCCAAAGCATGTATTTTGTTGATTTCTAAAATGGAAAGAATAAAAAAACAATGTTCTGAAAAGCCAAGCAAAATCTCCAAATTACACCGATTATCTACATGACGGTTCAACCTGCACTAAAGAAGTGCCAGGAAAGCTTACCTATGATCTCGAAACAAAGTTAACGTACAAATCGCAAAACAAAACAGCATCTCGATACGTCATTTTGGAAATGGATTCACAGTGGATGTAAAAAAACTGAAACTCAGATATGTTTAGTGAAATAAAGCCATAGCATATACAGATTGCCAAATTAGTATCAGGATGAGTCTCTTATGTTCTAGAGATGTGTGGCAGCCCATCTGTTGTTATGTTTGTGCTCAGTGCTATCTAATAAGGACAAAATCCAACAAAATAAAAAAGCATCCTTTGGTCATAACCAGATACTAATAAGTCTTTAGGTACAATGAACACATACAGTATGCATTGAAAATAGAGGTCAGGATGTTACCCTCCTTTCCAGCAGAGGTCACACTTCTCTGTTAACCATCATAGAGTGTCTAGCCCATTTACCTGTTCATCTGATTCTCTATTAATTATCCTCAGGTTAATGTCATTTCATGCCTGATCAGGTCTTGACCCTTTCCTGCTTTATTATCTGGGGGTTTTGGACAATGCTTTGGTTCTGTTCTTCCTGCCTTTAGAGCTTAAACATTTAGCAGAGTTTCTGTAACACACATACACAATGTCAGTCTCATTACTTTGTTAGTAATAGTCCGCTACCCAATTAACATCCCCAACTGACACATTTACACGAGTTTAGGGTTTTTAATAAATATACAAAGACTTTAGTTGTTCTTAGTAATTTAGTCATTTTATTTTTTAAATGTTCTTTTAGTTTACACAGTATCTGTTTGTACAGTGATGCCATAGTCTCAGGTTTTTTCCCTTTTCTTAGAGATATTATGATGAATGCATACAGTATTTTATCCATTATGTTATAGTATCACATAATCCCATATTTAAGCCCCAGTGAATTTTAGGACCCTAAATATCCCTAATGATGCACTAGCATAAGATTTCGCTATAAATTTATATTCGGATGATGATTCTGGACGGCAGCAGCTGTGGTAAAATAAATAAATAAATAAATAAATAAATGACTTGATTTATGGAGTACCTTTCATGTACATACACAGATCAGCCTAAAGATTAAAACCAACTGAAAGGTGAAGTAAATAACATTGATTATCTTGTTACAATGGCAGCTGTCAAGGGGTGGGATATATTGGGCAGCAACTAGACAACTTGGTCAGAGTATCTCCAAAACTATACAATGGTTTTTCCTACCAATGTTGGTCCAAGGAAGAACAAATGGTGAATCAGCATCATTGTACATATGACGCTGTGTACCCATGTAGGCTACAGCAGGAACATGAGCATCAGTGGTGGATTACAGAGCGATGGAAGACGGTGTCCTGGCCTGGTCTGTATCATGTATTCTTTTACACAAAGTGAATGGCTGGGTGCGTGTGTGTCGCTTACTGTACCTGTTCTAGAGTTGAAGGAGTTTGATTTATGCTTTGGGCAATGTTCTGCTGGGAAACCTTGGGACCTGTCATTCGTGTGGATGTTTTTTGACACGTACCACCTGTCTAAAATGCTGCAGACCAAGTACACACCTTCATGACAACAGAATTCCCTGGCCATGGCCTTGTTCAGCAGGATAATGCTCCCTGCAGCACTGTAAAAACTTTTTTTCTGTAATGGTTTAAAGAACATTACAAAGAGGTCAAGCTGTTGATTCGGCCTCCACATTCCCCAGATCTCAATCTGACTGAGCATCTGTGGGATGTGCAGCACAATCAAGTCAGAGCCATAGAAGCCTTAAATCACAAATTACAGGACTTAAAGGGTCTGTTGCGAATGTCTTTGCAGGTATGCTGTGGTATCTGGCACAGAGTCCATGCCTCTACAGGTTTTGGAGGCAGAAGTTGGACCTACCCAATATTAAGGAGGTGGTTATGGCTGATCAGGGGAATAGGAAGGAAGTTATGCTATGCTAAAGTGTCATGCTAAAATAGCTTAAGCTCGGAACGTACAAGGCCCAGTTGAATTTTAAAAGCATTTGCTCAGCTACAGTAATTGGCCCTAGAGATCGATTGGATGACGCCATAAAAGAAGGATTACAGTAAAGTGTCTGTGAATATACAAGAGTTTATTGGCTGTTTTTCTGCCTGTATTTATTTGCTGTAATTGAGCAAGATGCTATTCATTTACAGTGCAGGACTCAAGTCTTTATACTGACACACAATACAGACAGGAGAAAAAAGAAAGTGAGGGAAAAAATTGAGTCATTTAATTCCTATTTGTTTGGGGTTTTTTTTATAATCGAAACAACAAACTGTCTTCTCCTTGTGAGGTACATATACAGCTTCTCCTCCGGAGAACCACGAGCAATTATTATTTCAAGTCTGTGCCGGGATTCGCTTGATATTCCAGTGTGTTTGAAGGCATGAGATTAATCAGAGTGAAGAGAGAGAGAGAGAGAGAGAGAGAGAGAGAGAGAGAGAGAGAGAGAGAGAGAGAGAGAGAGAGAGAGAGAGAGAGAGAGAGAGACTTAAAAAAAGACAAAGCACCAGCCGGTCCTCCAGACTGACAAAGTGTTCAAATTTATGGAGGATCTATTCTCCCCACATACCCTCTGTTAGTTAAACCCAGAGAAAGGTCTTGATTTCCCTGGAGAACACAGCGACAAAGATACACTCACTCACACACACACACACACACACACACACTCACACACACTCAGTGCAGTCCACTTCATCTCTGCTTACAAGACATGGTCTACATCAAGAATTAAGCCTTTCATGATTTTCTACAGAATTGAATTTTACAATTTCATGGACATCCATGCTATATCTGTCTCTCAATTACTCCACATAGACGGGGACAGTATTTGCATTTCTGAGGCTCCAAACAAAATTATATTTAGGGCTTGCCAGTGAAAATCATCTGAGTTTATTATAATTTCTGACTAGCTCCTGTTTTTAGCGTCGCGTTCATTTATACCAGGTCGATGGATTTGCACAGTCTGCTGCGTTTTTGTTAACGAGCTCTTAAATGTTTGTGAATACTGAATCAAGAGCATAACCTACTGCTGCTACGAGCAAGTAGAACACTGCTTAGTGAATAAAATAACCAATTTCCTTGTATTTTTGATTCTCATGTGCTAGATTTACACTGGAAACTGATATATTCGTTTGAACTAGAATACAATTTCTCAATGTTGTTGGTTACTCAACATTTTTGTCAAAATCGGAATGACGGAAAAGGCGTCTAAGCTAATATTAAATTTCAGGATCTCAAAGCCTTAGGAGAAAACAGTAAGACTAGCAGAAGCTAGCAGCTTCTTCATCCATCAGCCTAGTAGTTCCTTCTCCTCATCAGATTTTTTCAGGAAAGCCTTCTGCATTGATTTTTCGGGTTCCAGTGTGATACAGGACTTTAAAGAAATAAAAATAAATCTATTTATTCAGCTAACCACTTGAGCTGTTATGATACATACAGTCTTTCACACGCACATGATTCATTCAGTGGCCTTAAGCAACAACACACTCGTCCCAAACCCTCCACCAAACAGCCGCACTAATCATATTGTTTTCTATAAAAGAATGAATAGCATGAACACTTAATTATCTCAAATGACTCAAACAGATCTTACTGGCAAATTGTATACTGAATCCAACCAACATTTAAAAAAAAATAAAAATAAAACCCAGGGTAATCTCCTTAACCCTGAGTTCTTTAAATGACGTCAAGTCATCATACTGTAGCTGCTTGCAGCATGAGCAATATGAGCAATGAGAGAACTTTCTTCAACTTCAGATAGCAAGTAGTAACAAGCTAGCAACGTATCACATGCTAGCCTAAAATCTTTCATGCTATGTACTAGCTAGCAAGCTAGACACTAAATATTTTCCATTTTAATTACAAGAGAAAGCAACAACAGACTGAATCCAATTCATCAGCATTTGATTTTCTTACCAGTGTTATAGGTCTTTCTCTTAAAATTTCTTAACAAGTTTTTAACAAATACTAGTAGTGTGCTTGTCTATTTTAAAAACCTTGAAGCCCTCTGGTGGGCTGGAGGCCCTACATGACTACTTATATGACTCTTTATAGGAGCACACAAATAGGGTTTTTATCAGAGAATATGGCAACTTTTATACCCTCCCTAAAATGTAATTCACTGATAAGATTATCCACCCACTTTCTGTAAAGCTTACTGAAGCCTATCCCAGAGGACTCCGGAAAGCAGGCAAGGGACGGACGACACTGAATGGGATGTCTTTACAACACAGTGCACAGTCACACACATTCTCACGGACAATTTAGAGATGTCAATCTACCTACAACACGTGTTTTATCACTGGGGAAGAAACCGTGAGTATGTGAAGGAATCTCCGTCGATACCACAATCCCAGAGCTGCAAGGTAAACATGTTAACCATTCAGCTATCATGCTCATGAAGTGTAATAAAATCATTTGCTTCATTTTTATATCTTACTCAGTAGTGAGGAGCCGGCATAATTGGAATATTGGGACATTTGGGACATTATAAATGTTGGACAGTGGTGGTTCATGCCGTTAAAGCTCTGGGTCGTTGTTCAGAGGATCGAGGTTCAAGCCCCAGCACTGCCACTGTCGGGCCCTTGAGTGAGGCCCTTAATCCTCTCTGCTCCAGGGGTGCTGTATCATCTCTGACTCCAACATCCAGTCTACATACACTGTGCTGTAATGTATATGTGACAAAAATAAAAGCTTCTATCTATCTTAAACGCACATGCAACTATGACTTCTTTACTTTTTTATGGTCTGAAAGAAAGAATAAAAAGAAAAGAAACATAGGAGTACTTTCATAGTTTATTTTTAAATGTACATTTTGAAACACTACACAAACTGTATAGTTTTTAGTATGTACATGTACTTCAGTTTGCAGGATTGTGAATAAGCACAGGAAATGTTATACCCTTGCCTTATTGCCTGTTATAATACGACATAGTACAGTACTGCTTGAACGAGGCCTGCAGACTGAAAAGCAGCAAATGACTGACATCAATAAAAAATACATGTCTGTTCTTGACCTTGTTTATTCTAGCCTTGAGTATTATCTGTCCGGTGTTGATTGTATCCATTGCTGATGTATATTTAAATGTACAGGTTTTTATTTTATAACAGTTGACCCATGCAATGTTACAGTTATACCAGGCTATGAATATAATAATATGCGTTAAATGCATATTGAAAAGAAAATGTGCATGATATTATATGAAAATAATAAACTCTGTCATTGTAATGATCTCATCATAGAGTAATTTAACAAAAGAAAAAACAAAACCGTTATATATTCAGGTCAGCAGATGGGGCTCAATCCTCCTGTGTGAACACGGATCACATGACCAGCAAACTAAGACTTCTGATCATGTTTGCTTTGAGTTTGTTTACTCTCTGCTTGAACTTTGGAATCTCTTTTTTCAAATAAGTTTCAAATGAGAAACGCTTTTAGACATAAGATACAAAATGTACACATTTATTGAAAACAGTGAATCAGTATAAATAAATATTAGATGCTTTAAATACTAAATAATATTGTGATGGCCCACTTTAGGCCTATAAAACATTCAGTGTGCATGTTAATCCTGCAGCAAGGCTTTTCTGCTTAACATCTGCGCTTGACGGTTCTTGGAAGCGTCTGTCGGAGAGCCCTGGTAATCCAACTGGAGTTTCCAAACAGAGCAAAGAAGCTGGATATCAGCATTCCCATTGGATTTTGTTTCGGTCACATGACCTCAAAGAGTTCTGGAGTTTCCACAAATATGACCCCATCTTCATCTGCTCAGGGCTGACGTACTGTGGTTGTGTTTTTCATATCTTTTTTCCCATTTCTGAGATATTCACACTCCGCCGCCTTGACACTGAATCTCTTTCCATCTTTGTTCATGCTGTTAGAGATAAGAAAGCGATGTCATTACAAACTGTATGAATACAAGAACATGTACAATCTATATCAAAATTCACACATGTTAAGTATGTTCAAGCTATTTTGACATTCACTTAAATCTTTTCCTTGCATGCAATACTTTTTTTTTGTTATTGGCTTACAATAAATAAGGTACAAAAAATGAAATAAGTCTCATAAAGTCTCCAGCATTTTGCAGAAAACTCCTGAAGGAGAAACTGAAACTGGGATGTAATGTAAGTGTCTCCTCACCTGTCCCAGCATTCCTGAAGTTGTACCGCCTGATATATATTAGGGCTAATACAGCGTCGATCTTTTGTCTTTTTGTCTGTACTCGTCTTCAGTATCAGTCTAAAAAAGCAAAACAAATCTTATTAGGAACAGAATTCCAAGAATTAAAGTATAGGCAGATCGAATGACTGATACATCTCCCGCTGTTACTATTTTAGCATGAAGAAGAAGGTGTAAAGGAACTCACATGATCTCTTTATCTTTGCAGCGGGATCTTGGTGCAGTGATGGAAAACTCTTCAATAGTTTTCCACTTATAAGCCTTCTGGGACGTGTTGGGACACTGGCATCTGTCTGGCACTGTTTGAGCTGAACAACAGACATATAGATTAGATTAGATTAGATAGATAGATAGATAGATAGATAGATAGATAGATAGATAGATAGATAGATAGATAGATAGATAGATAGATAGATAGATAGATAGATAGATAGATAGATAGATAGATAGATAGATAGAAATATTAATGCATGCAAATAAACAAGGCTACACAAAATCTACATAGTATATTAGACATTTTATTCTATTGTGAATCTCTTTACTTGGTACTTTTAAATGCAAAATTATTTCAACATCATTAAAGTTGAACTTTACTTTCAGCTGTATATTAAATTTGTCTAGTTAGCTTCCTATATATCTAGATATTTAGAAGGAGGATGCTAATAAACCCATACTGATTTGAAATATCTTAAAAGAGGCAAATGCATGAATGCAGGCTTACCATTAATGTGCTGGATGCAAAGGACCACAACCAGGATGAAGCTGACAGCGTTGGTAAGAAAAGCCATAATTAATGCAGTATATCGAGAAGAAACAAAAAGTGAAAGTCTAGAAGAGTGAGAAGTAGTAATGTGAGTGTCAGGAGAGTTTTCACTCTTATATAGCCCAGGCAGGAATTTCCACAAGACACACCCCTTATCGGAAAGGCCTGGAATTTCCAAGTTGAGCAGGGCTGGAATGTACAGAGAGAAAGTCAGAGGCATTGAACTGAAGGGGTAGCTGGGGTGATAAAGTGCTTTTCAGACGACTTAATCACAGTTAAAAAGGAGAAATGACCATATCTGGCTACTTTTAAAACAGCTTGCACCATTACATTCATTTTTTTTTCACAAGAAACTTGTATACAAAAACTGTTAACACGAAAGGAAATGCAGTTTGTGGTCAAATTCCCAACAGCACCAAGACCTCAGCATGAAATAAATGAACAGCAAAATAATAATAAGATTAAATGTAGAAATAAAATTTAAAAAAAAAACAAGCCTTGAATATAGCCATTACATAAAGTTTTATTTGTTTATTTCTACTTTTATTGAACATTTTAATAAAATCTAAAATCCAAATGCAAACAATTGAAATCTGTTTCAATAATAATTTCACATTATTTAATTATACATTATTGTACATTACTATTATAGCTATTAACTCACTCATCTCTCCATATACGGTACTTACTGTACAGTAATTGTTCCCAGATCGGATATAACTATCCGAAGACCCCTTTTCTCCAGAAGAGTTAGTCAGACATGGATTTTAGGAGCATGGAATTTATCTGAGTATAAGAGGAAATTATTTGATGTTTCATTGGCAGTTGTTGTTGATGATGTTGTCCTTCGGCTGCTTCCTGTTCATGGTCACTACAGCGTATCATCTTATCTACGTATTTGATTTTGGCACAGGTTTTACACCGGATGCCTGTTCTGACACAACTCCCATTTAATCTGGGCTTAAAAGTTAACCCCTGAGTGACTGGATGTGTTTCCTGCATGGGAATCAAACCGAGCCACGATGAGAGTGCAGGATCCTACCACTGGTCCACCCAAGGACCCTTGATGTTTTAATCAAAGTATTTGTAATTAAAGTTATTTTACTTTTTATCCAGCTATCAGTTATAGCATTTGTGAATATTTGCATCCATCTATCCATCCATCAATTTTCCGTAGCACTTATCATCTTACACAGGGTAACAGTGAACCTGGAGCATATCCCTGGATTTGGGTTGCACAAGGTAGGTGATGTACTGGACAAGCAGCCGACATATTACAGGGCACAGTCACACATACGTTCACACACCATTCACAAACAGCAGTTAATTTAGAGATGCCAATCATCCTACCACACATGGGGAAGGAAACCTAAGTACTCAGAGGAAACCCTGAAGCACATGGAGAACATGCAAACTCCACAGCAGAGGTAGAAATCTAACCCCCCAAACCCAGAGGTAAACATGCTAACCACCTGGTTTTGTGCATTTAAAGGAAATTAATCCTGATTTGTATAGTATTTTTTATTTATTTTATTGTATTTGTACATTTTATGCACATTCATCTTTGCCTATGAACAACCTATAATGTCGTCAAATATATCTGACCGATGTGGTCTGATTTTCCCCGAATTTCATGTTATTCTTGTTAAAACAAGCTATTTAATTACAATGTCAGTTAAACACGAATACTTTTGTAACCGAGTAATAACTAGGTACAATGCACTGTATTAACATATCTTTCAGTAGCAACTGAGCATAACAGTTTTCATGTCAATCTGCTGTCAACCTCGTCCCTGCAACAAGTCGGGGCGAGCACGCTTGCGAACTTGCTGTGACTAATCCAGAGGTTCACACCAGACTCACTGGCTATTCTGATATTTGTGTGAACCCATTATGAAAAGATCTCTGTAACACATTGCAGACAAGTGTTTCACCAGAAGCACCTGAGGCTCTATATTGATTACGTAATATCCTCTTCCTTTAACGTTTTAAACCAGTTCACACTAGTCCTGGAGTTTAGCCCTATGTGATTTACGCTCACACAGTCATGGGAAGGTTTATGCATGAGTTGCACAATTATACTGATCCTAGCAAGCCGTGTGTGCACCTTTAGGCAACTGCAGTGTGTAAAAACTTCTGCTTCAGTTAATGTACACATCCATAATCAGAATGGGGAAAAGCTTCTGAAAATCTCAGTGACGATGATGTGTTTGGTTTGATGATTTCAGAACCTGCTGATTATTTGGGATTTCATACATCAGTCTCTAGAGTTTACACAGAATGGTATTATAAAATAGAAAAAATAGAAAATAAAAGAATAAAACAAGCAAGGAATTTCCTTGTTGAAGAGAGAGGTCTGAGGAAACTGGAGAAATATCCAAAAGCTGACAGGAAAGCCTACAGTAAATGTAATAACATTTTACATTTGTGTTGAGCAGAAAAGCAGCTCAGTAGATATGGCATGTCAAACCGTAAGGGGAACCACTTCAGATTACACTCCTGTCAGCCAAGAACGGGAATCTGAGGCTACAGAATATATACACCCAAATTATATAGTTGGGAATTGGAAAAAGGTCCAGATTTGCACTATTCATTCATTTCAGGTGTCCAGTTTTGCTGAACCAGTGCTCACTGTAGCCTGTGTTGTCCAATTCAAATTTAAAATAAATTAAAAGCATGGTTTAATTACAGTGTCCCCAAAGTCTCCATTCATTAACACACACACACACACACACACACACACACACACACACACATGCATGTGAAGATAATGGTGGTAATAATAATAATAATAATAATAATAATAATAATAATAATAATAATAATAATAATAATAATAATAATTATTATTATTATTATTATTATTATTATTATTATTATTATTATTAATTTATTTATTTATTTATTTACTTATTTATTTATTTATTTCACATAGCATTTAAGAATTAATTGTAAAGGAACAAAAGAACATATTGACATCATTCTTATAGCTGGATCAGGAAGCTTCCTCAAGGTTGCAGTGAAGATGGAATGCCACCAGATGTGTAAAAGCGATGACTCTGTGTGTGTTTACAAAGAAATGCCAATGTTCCATCTGTTTGTACTGTTTGTTTTATACTGCACAAGTTTGCACGTATTTTGGAACAGTGTGATTGTACTTAATCCCTAATTCCTTGTATTTTTTTATGTTTTTATGTAACACCATGGTCCTTGAGCTATATATGGTTGATATAATACACAATATACAATAATATACCTCTTGATTTGAAACTTCTCCATATTTTTCACTCATTCACACAGCTTATATCAGAGGACCTGGTTATGAGGAGAACTTCATGCATGAACCTCTTTAAAAAAGTAAAAATAAATATATTACTAGGTCCAATTTTTTGTGTCTATCTTAACCTTACAAACTGAAACTTTTTTCGTTCCTCGAGTTCCAAGCCTCCGGAATATCACATCACCTCAGCTCGGGGCCACAGAAGCCCACCTACGGAGCACACCTTAGATTCACCCTCTATGCACAGCACCATAAAGTCTTCACATATCAAACACTGCCGTAAATAAAAACCACACTTAAACTCACAATTTCTGATAGTTTCTGTGTCCATCTCTCTTGCAGGCCGAGCATGACAGTGTGCATATAAAGTACATAATATAATGCTTTGAATAAACCTGTTATTGATGTGCATAAAGGAATACCTGATGCCTATGATACAACAAACATTATGACTTATGTGAACCAGGACAAGCTCAGGCATGACTAATCAAATCTATATCTATGCCATCCAATTGGGACTCATTCTGGGAAATAAACTCCCACGGCTGCTTTAAAAATGAAAGTATTTTCTATTTTCCCAGGTCTGAAAGGAACTAAAGTGTAATCTGGAAATCTTTGTCAAATCTCTCCTGAAGTCATGAGATTGAACTGAGGGCAGATTTCCAGCATGCACACACATTAGAGCTTCTTGCAAACTTGGCAAACGGACAGCTGTTAGGCTGACAGCATGTTTAGTTAACCAGTGCAGCTGTGAGATCTCAGCGCTCAGAAACCTTGTGATTTGGAGGAAAATAAAACCTAACTTGCAATACCAAGGAATTATGGCAGTCAGATCAAACAGTTATCCCTCCTAACACAATGTATTGCATCAACTTCATTGTTTTTTTTTTTTTTTTTTTGATTGATTGATTTACACAAATATGTCTAACATTTGAAGGTTCAAGTAAATTAGTCACATGTATGATAATGAATCCAAAAAGTATATATTTATTTGTTGCATTGACCTTTGGAAGTATGCTCAGTTTTGTTGTTAACTTTCCTTCTAGACCCAGATATCTTACAAAATAGGGTAAGGCCTTTTAGAAGTGCATGTATAAAGATGTCTCTATTCATATTTTTGTCACTTCTGACCAGTTTTTTAGTTCCTGCTGATGAAAAAAAATCACCACAACATATGCTACCACCACCATGCTTTAGGGATGTGCAAATATGGCCAAATATGTTGTTTGTTTTTCATGCCAAGGTTGAAAACTTTTTTTTTAATCAGTGCTTTTGGACCATTCTATTTTTATGTGAATGCAAATATATAGACATATAAGTACAATTAAGTGTTTTTTTCCGGGGTGACTGGGGTGAATACTGCACAGTTTAACTCCACATTAGGAAGCAGGATTTAAAATGCTTCAAATTCAATCTTTTCTAGAAAGCAATGAGGCAGCTCAATCAAATAGAAGTAATTTTGTTCAGTTGTAGATACATGACAGGATTTCTGCTACTTCTATCACTCATCCTTTCATACAGTAGCTTTGAAAAATTCGGTATGTATTAATCAAATTAATGCAATCCAGCATTGCCACCCACTGGCTTAGGATTGCTGTATTAACTGCAAAGAACTGGTGATCGTGGATGTTGGTCTGAGAATTAGCCGTAAGATAACAATGCATCTGTGGAGCTCTGATTAGATTAACATTTAACAACCAAATAAAAACAGCTACAAAGGGCTAACAATAAAGATGCCTAATGGCGCTACCATTGTGCTCTTGGCAGCGAGGATTATACAAGGAGTGTTCAAATTTATACAACAGAATATCAACAAGAGAAAATGAAAACCTGAAAAAAAAAAAAGAAAGAAAAGGTAAGATCAGTGATATATAAGCAAACAAATGTCTTACAGTGTTTTTTTAGGATTTTTTTTTTTTTTTTTTTTTTTTAATTACTTAAGAAGCCCTTATAGTTCTAGTTTTTTATACATGGCTTGGTATAAATTGCATAATATTTATTAATCATCATTATCTATTCTCTGGATAAGTTAGACAGACTCTCCAAGTAAAAGAACACAGAGCTTTACAAAGTGCATTTCATGAATTTTTCCTCTAATATAAAATATGTTCTTCAGTGTTCTTCATAGTGTCCTTTAACCTTTTAATCTCTAACACTTTACAGATGTTCCGTCATTCAAGATGTTTATTAAATCAGACCATTTGTTTGATTTTATAGCAAAACAACTGTGAAATAAGTTTAGAAATACAAACATACATGTCCTTTATATACCCGCAACATAACATGTGCTCACAGGCAGAAGTATAAGGAATGAAATGCGATACACTATGTAGGTCTAAAGTCATGTAGCTTCACTGTGTTTTTCATGCAGATTATGTCACATCCTTATATTCTGTCATTATATACACAGTGTTAATGTTTTTGCTTGCTAAACAACTAATCTATTGGTGTAAACAAAGCTGTCAGCTGATAAGATTTGAAACTAAAAGTTTGAAACGTTAGAAGATCAACAGAACTTCAGGGTTTACAGGTCTGGGTAGTTCTGTGCCCTTGGGTATTTGGTAATGCATTGTACGAGAAAGCTCTGTGGTGGAACTCTTACCATGCCTATGAATATCGAAACAAGTTTATTTCTTTCCCCATTACATACTGTGGTTGAAATACTAAAGTCACTCTCACTTGGGGAGTATATAAGTGTTTAAACTGATGTAGCTGGAAAGTCAAGCCAATTTGACAAGCAATGACTAATGTCAGTGAATTAACATGGGCCTGCTTTTCATATAATGTAAAAAAAGTTGCATGGTTACATTTCCTGCTCGATATGAGTAAATTTAAACACGTGTACTGTATACTGAACATTGAAAATCATTTCCAGCACTCTTTTTTTCCTCACTTTTCTGCTCTGAAGTTTCTTTGGTGCAGAAAATTTACAGACAGCTACAGTACAAAATCCTGAAACTAGAAACTGTAAAAATCCAACACCCCCCCCCCCCCTAATATTAACAATTATATGTTTTCTTCTAGTTTATTTTTACTAAATAACAGCATGTATATTTTATATATATTTACAGAAGGCTCCATTCTTCTTGCTCTCAACTCGGACTAGTTTCTTAGCTCCTGTTGATGAAAAAGAAATTACATACAGTATGCTACAGTACCACCATGCTTCAGTGAAGTGCAGTGTTCAGTTTCAGCCAAATATGGTGTTTTTTGCCAATGCCAATTTTTTTAAAATGCTGTTATTAACATTTAATCAACGCTTTCTAACCAGTCACACTAGAGTTCAGCACATAAGTTGTTACAAGCTATAACTTGTTTGTAAATCACAGCCAACATCCCGGATGCTTGAGATGGTACTGTACTTGTCTGTCTTTACTTTAGATCTGACTAAGACTATCAAGACTTCACACATACGTGTTACTTGTAGAACAATGACTTGTTTACACCTCTTACCCAGTTTAGTGTGAGGTGATAACACAAGTGCTGAGGTGTGAAGTATATTTGTGGTGTGTGAGACTATCACACACAAGATACCATAAGGTTTTATTCAAATAATGATGACAAGATAAACATCATCCATGAGCAAGTTACTAAATAAATCAGAAAACAAGAAAACATAAACACATTCTAGCTGTTTTAGTAAACTCTGAGAAGTCATACATGGGGAAGTACAAAGTTACAAGCATCCAAGACCACATAGAAGGCACTTACTGAAACATTGCACATGTACTGGACTTCCCAGAATCTGGAGCGTTATATGGACAACTGCCATGTTATTTTGAAGAAAAAAATCCCATATGTATTCATTTAGACTTCTCTGGTAATTTAGCAACCTATTGAATAAGAGTCAAATTGCACATCATGGCTCAGTACCTATTTTTTTTACATTTAGGTATCTAGTCTAGCTGTTTTTTAATGAGTTACTTATTAGCAAATTTTCATTATTATTACATTTATACAGGCTAGGCAGCAATTACTTAATTATTTACTTAATCCTGTTTAAAATGTCTTAAATAGACTTTATAATATATACAATAGATTTGGGTTTTTATTGGAAATTATGAGGAACTTCATGAGGTCCTGTAATATTATTTTAGTTATAGGGGGGTTGTATGTGGGTGGCACGTGTTCAAGAATCTTATGATATAAACTGTGAGTATTTGTCATGACGCGGGGCAGGAAGCGGACCCAGACGCAGGATAGCAAAACAAAACAGGGTTTAATAACAAAGGGAACACGAAACATGACACAGACTGAAGACAAGACAGGACAACAGTAGATTCTGCGCTGCACAAGGCAACACGGCACAATTAAATACACAAGACAATCATGACACAATGAGGAGAAGGTGTGGTGACAGGAAGGAGCAGACGAAGGCAGGGCAGACACGTGACGAGAAACATAAACAAAACTGCACGTGGCCAAAGTCCGAGCTGAATCATGACAGAACCCCCCCCCCAAGGCGCGGCTCCTGAAGCGGCAAATCCCGACAAGGTCCAGGAGGGGGGGCGAGGCAACGTCCACAGCCGAGCAGAGGGGCCGAACGACGTCCACAGCCGAGCAGAAGGGCCACGCGACTTCCACAGCCGAGCTGAAGGGCCGAGCGACGTCTACAGCCGAGCTGAAGGGCCGAGCGACGTCTACAGCCGAGCTGAAGGGCCGAGCGACATCCACAGCCGAGCTGAAGGGCCGCGCATAACTCCTGACGCACCGCTGCCAGTCCCACCCCTCAGGAACAGGAAGGGAGGGAGGGTGGGGAAGAAGAAAAATATATATATCCTCCACAGAACAGAAAATCCAAAAAATACGGGCCTGCAACACCCCACACGAACAGGAAGTGGGGCGACGCCCTCCACGGGAACAAAATGTGAAGCGACGCCCCCCACCGGACAAATGCGGGGCGATGTCACAGGACACCGAAAAAACAAAACAAAACTCAGTCTGGCGACATGGCCCGCAACCCGGAAGTGAGGCGGCGCCCCCCGTGGAGAAACCGGATGCGGAGCGGCGTCCCTCACCGAAAAAATGCGGACCGATGTCACCAAACCCGCAAAGTCCGGGGGAGAAAAAAAAAACAAAACAAAAAAGCTCCCACAATCAGCCGGTCCAAGCTGCTATCAAAATAGACGCAGGATAGCAAAATAAAACAGGGTATTATTCATTGAACCATATGAACATACAGTATACCAAAGGATTACTTGAGATATCCATGAAATTACCATGTATGGTAACCCCAATATTTAGTCAATTGTCATTTTTTTCTCTACAGTCTCATTTACTGTGGCCAAAATATAAACAGACCCTAAATACATGTTGCAAGAAGCTATATCGTACCTTTCATTCTTTCATGTAAAGGTGTGATATTAAAAGTCATATAAACATATAATCATACATTGTCTGTTTCACTTATCCTAGACAGGATACTAGACCTGATGTCTATCTCAGAGGACGCCCTGTACACAGGGCATTAATCCACACACTCACACATTACAGACAATTTAGAGATGCAAAACAAATCAAGTCAAGACAAGAATCTTTTTATTGTCATTTCAACCATATATGGCTGTTGCAGTACACAGTGAAATGAGACAACGTTTCACCAGGATCATGGTGCTACATAAAACAAAGACAGAGCTAAGTAAGTAAGTAGTCCTAACACATAAAGTGCAACCTGGTGCAGACAATGCAGGACAAGACAGAAAGACAGTACAGGACAAAAAAAAATACAAGACATTAAACAAAAACAGCGCCGACCAGTGTAAATACTGTAGGTTCAATCAGTTTTGCGTGTACAGAAATACTGGAATGAACACAGTATTACAGCAGGAGTTGCATAAGGTAATGGTGCAAAACAGCAATCAACTCAAATGTGAGACAACATGTGCAAATAGCAAAAAAAACAGTGTGCAAAACAGCATGTAAACAGTTTATGTGTTTTTACTGAGGGCGGAAACCAGATCACCCAGAAAGAAAATTAAAATTCTACACACAGGCAGAAATACTAAGAACTTATCCGTCATCCACCATGGAAGTAACGAGGCCTTGATTTCAACAGATCGACAGGACAAGATGCAGTGACTTGTTGAACATGAGATAAAACTTGGATAAAACAGACAAGGAAAGCAAGACTTTCAAAACAACCCACATACAATATCATAAATGAGTTAAAACTAAACTGAGCTAAGCTAATATCTGGTACAGATTTCATACAAATCTCACCAAATCACGCCTTACATCTGATGTTCACGCAGGTTTACTAGCATGAGTACTCATCTCATTATCATGGCCAATCATTTTTCAGCATTAACACACAGTGTTGAAAAAAAATCAGGTTACACGACTGTTGTGTCGATTACAAATTTGGAGTAATTAGATCCTATTGTTCCGTCCTGTTGTTCTGTAAACGTATCTGAATAGCTAATTAGCTAATCAAATGAATGACATGGGAGAGGAAATGAGGGACGAACGACAGAGAGAGGCAACACTGGTTTAGATGAAGACTATAATTACTGTATCTAACTGATTACGTGCTTTGTTCTGATTCTGTGAAGAATAATCTCAGCAAATCAGCTTTAATTATACACAATGGATGATGCAGTACAATAAACACTGGCAAAATGATATTACGTTAAAAATGACAATTTCCTAATTTATATATTCACTTGTTACTAATCTTTTAATCTTTCTATAGTAAAATCGCATTCACACTTTTATAGCTTTCATAACTTAATGGATAAAAAACTGCTGACAGGAAAGGTTTCTTAAAGTTTATGTTTATGTAACCCAAACCCAACTTTATACCCACGGTAGAGAAACGTTTCACATTTGTAATTCAGAAGCAGGATTAGAACACTTTTTACCTGGAGTTATGAAACTCACTCTCTCTCATTTTCTACCGCTTATCCGAACTACCTCGGGTCACGGGGAGCCTGTGCCTATCTCAGGCGTCATCGGGCATCAAGGCAGGATACACCCTGGACGGAGTGCCAACCCTAACCCTAATTCCAACACTACGGACAATTTTCCAGAGATGCCAATCAACCTACCATGCATGTCTTTGGACCGGGGGAGGAAACCGGAGTACCCGGAGGAAACCCCAGAGGCACGGGGAGAACATGCAAACTCCACACACACAAGGCGGAGGCGGGAATCGAACCCCGACCCTGGAGGTGTGAGGCAAATGTGCTAACCACTAAGCCCCCCTTGAGTTATGAAACCGAATTAATTAAAATTCAAATTTATTTCTTTAGCACTTTTAACAACGGACATTGTCTCAAAGCAGTTTTACAGAACATAAGAAACATAATACAAAAAGTTTAATATAAAGATTAATATAATATAAAATTTCAAGATTAATATTAGACTTATATTTAAATGTGTTTGTATTTATCCCTAATGAAGTCTGAGGTGACTGAGACGACTGTGGTGAGGAAAAACTACCTTAGATGAAAGAGGAAGAAACCTTGAGAGGAACCAGACTCAAAAGTGAACCTCATCCTCATTTGGGTGACCCTGGAGGGTGTAATTATAAATATACAAGTGTATTAGAATCCCTTACGGTGTGAAACAATGTGGTGTCAGAAAGATGCAAGATGCAACAAAAATCCAGGAATTTTGATATTTATGCTATAGTAAAAAGATTTTTTTTTTCTTTTCTTTTATCTTTTTTTTATGTTTTCTTGCACGAAGTATTCACATGGCAATTTTTTTTCTCTGTGTTGTGAAAGCTGTTATGTAAACTGCTGACTCACTCTGTTTATCCAGTCATTATAATAGATATCACAAATACAATAATGTTAAGCTAGGGTTTATGAACGTAGCGCTGAAACGTCAGATTATGAATAGCCAGGATTAATTGTTAACCCTGGGTAAAGTATGAGCATTGTGACATATGAAATAATAAAATAACCAAGGATCGGGTTTTCCCCTTGCCGTTTACAATGACCCAGGGTAAATATTTGAAGTGTGAGAAGCTCCACAGAAGGAAGAACAGAGGATTTTGTGCTTTTTATTCTTTGTGACATTTTTGTCTTGTTAAAATGAGGAACATCTGTGCTATAAGAGAGATAAGACATTAGTTGTGAAATGTTGTTGCTGCAGAAAGCTTATCACCTTTATGTTAGACTGTAATGACCATCTTCTTGTTGATTATTTTTTTTTACTCTCAGATCATCCCCAAGCATTATTTTCCTTGCTTTCACATCAGACAGAAAAAGCATTTCTGTTCATTTTCGGTTTGAGAGTATAAATGGTTTTATTAGGTGTGAAGAAAAGGTGCGTTGCACTGCATACTGTATGTTTAAGCATTTTTGCTTGCAGTGCTTGATTCAGGGAGAGATTCGTCAGCTCTGACACGGCTCACCTCTTTAGCTCAGTGTAACACAGTGCTGACACCAAACATTACCTTAAATACTGGAGCAAATAAGGAGAGCTGGATCAATACTCTGATGAAACGGTAGGACATGGGAGACAGGGTGATTACTATATGGCCCACAAACAAACAAACACACACACACACACACACACACACACACACACACACACACACACACACACATTCACATACAAACGCAAGTTCTGAGGTTCTATATCAAAATGTTTGCCTTAACTCAGTTCTGAAAAAGGTGGACAATCTGGAATCACAAGATATTATTATTATATTATTATAACTGTCCAACTGTCATGTATTCTAGATCAAATATTTGCCATTTTGAAGCCATATACATTCTCCAGCCATATGTGATACTAGCAACACTTACACTTGCTCTTGCATGCTCTTATCCAATTATTCTCTGTTGTTTAAGAAATGTTTCAGAAAACTGCGTTGGGCCGCCAAACAAAACTAAAACAAAACTAACGTGTAGCCAATGAGCAGAAAGGGGCGTGTCTTGTCAATATGGGCAGAGATAGTGTTCAGTGCGCATGTGTAACATTAGCAGAAAGCGGTTTTAACATTGACATGGTGGATAAAAAGAAAGAAAGAAAGCGAAGAAAGGCTTACGATAAGGCAAGAAGTAGGACGTGTTAATATAGGATCAGCTTTCCAGCGCTGGAGAGAACTGAACATCTTCGGCGTGAAATGGAGCTAAACCTTTCACGGTACAACACACAGTACTAAAAAACACATTTGTATTACCATAGTATTACTCATTGAGTTCATTTATTGATAAAAAAAATATATAGCCTCGGTCAGCTGCCCCAACATGTTCCACCATAATACTTGTCTGGGTTATACTTGGGTTATACTTGTCTGGTGTATGTGTGGGGCGGAGCTATCAAAACGGGGGTGGGACCTGTTGGGGTTAGGGGCGTGTTTTTTTGGTGATTTCAAATGTCAACACTGGCTTTCAAACAACGGAGACCCCACCTTTAATGTTCAAACTGTTCAACATGTTCAAGAAGCATCAGTTTAATCAAAAATCACTTTGTTAATGAAAGACGTCATTGGAGGATGGATAAAAGGCTAAAAGGGAGACTATAATAGCTTAAATAACTACACTGTTAGTTAAATAACTACACTGTAGTGTGCAGAAAATTCATTTCAGGATTACAAATGTGTTACAGATATACATTTAAATCTGAAATGTTGTTATATTTTTCTGAATTTCTTTTGCAATGCTTATGTAAAACTGCTTTGAGACCATGTCCATTGTTATAAGTGCAATACAAATAAATTAAATTGAATTGAATTGAATTTCTGTAATTTCAGAAGTGAGAGGAAAATGCTTTAAAAAAAGGTGGACATTTCCGGAATTCAGTCTACATTATGGTATGTCTGGTTAGTTGTAGAGAGTAATGCGAAATAATACCAACGTCCCATTAGGTAGCTAGTTGACTAGTAGACTAGTGAAGTTTTCCGTTAGTCAGAGAAATAAAGGTAGTGAGATTCAAATAGAAAATCACAAAGAAAACGATTACAAATGAAACTCAGTGAATTGGTGGGTAAATTATTTTACTATGTCTACACCACTGTGAAGGAGCTAAAATGTAAAAAATATTTATTTTGGCACTAAACATGTTTTTTTCCCTGGAAAATGTTAACAGCATTCACAAACATGCACGTACAGTACCTGCTGGGAATGACGCCAGTTTTAAAGTTTCATCAGATCACTGGGAGCATACGACAAACTTGGACAAGTTCACGATGCAGTCAAGATCATTTTGCTAAAATTCTGCTAAAACACGGCTGTTTTTAATGCTTTATTCCGATGATAAGAAGCACTGAGACACTGAAAATGTGGCATTCATTATTACTCATGGCATTTTGAAGCTGTGACTCTTGACAGATGACAGGAAGTGCAGTAATTGTCCTTAAGGAACAACATCCTGGGGATTTGTCATACAGAACTCATGGGTTTCTAAGTATTGCTTAATCACCACAATTCACTGTGAAGTTTTTAATTACAAGACATCTTGATATTGAATGCACATATCTTTATGTGTAATATTTGACAATACTGTACGTGAATCCTCATTTAGGATTTGAATTTAAATGATTTTAAACTTTTATAAAGTCTATCCCAAAGACTCAGGGCACAAGGCAGGGGACGCCACGGACGAGGTGCCAACCCATCACGATCATACAAACATTCATATCCTCAGGGAGTTTTTCCTTGCCACTGTCGCCTCCAGCTTGTTCGTTATTCAATCCTTTTTTTAGATTTAAATATTTTTTTATTCTTTTGTTTCTATAATTCCGTAAAGCTGCTTTAGGTTAATGTTAATTGTTAAATGTGCTATATAAATAAATTAAATTCAGTTCAGTTCAGTTGGACAATGGTACAATACAGTATGTCACCGCAAGGAAACCCTCAAAGCACAGAGTCTTTTATCTATAGCCTTAACAAGTTTAACCCTCCAACTGATTCTGCCTTATTTCTCTTATTCTTATTTTTATTCTATGGCAATAAGTCTTAGTTAGTTTAGTTAGTAAAGAATGACGCATGTAAGAGGATTGCTTTTTAGAAGAACATAATAAGTGATGGGGTTTTAAGTCATGTGCTTATTGACCATCAAATACTGAAGTGTTTTATTAATAAATAAGTAATAAATAAATAAAATGAAATAATTAAAATAAAATAATAATAAATATAATAAAAACTTTACTTTATCTAATAGAATAGAACTTAACTGAAACTGAAAATACAGACTGTCTGTCACTTATTACATAAATTAGAATCGAACAGATAATTAAGCTCAGATTTGTGTGACATGGCTCATTCAGGTGCATCACACAGTTGCAAAAATCGGGGCTGTCTTAAAGCTGTGAAAGTTGTGATTCAGAATTAGTAATTTGAGCGTTGACGTGACTATTCGTTTAATGTAAAGAACCTCTTTTGTAAGATACAAATGGATTGTGGTAAGGAAATGAAGGTTATGGAGTGGATGATGTCTGAACATTAGAAATGAGTGTCCACCGTGATGACCTTGTTTCGCATATGAAGGAAAGAAAGAAAAAAAATGTGTCTGCATTTTACTTATTTTTTAAGAGCCTGGTACAGATCTTTTGTGTGTTTTTTTGAGATTTAATTAGAAGTAGAAGTTTTTAATTATTGTCACATATACATTAAAGCACAGTGAAATGTTTTCTTTACATATCCCAACTTTGAAGGTTGGGGTTAGGGCACAGGGTCAGACATGATACAGCATTTTTAGAGCAGTCAGAGTTAAGTATGGATCAACAACCAGGAGCCTTTACCACTGGTGCAAATTAGATTATTGCTGAAAGAAGGCAACCCTGAATACTGGTGTTTAATGCTTCTGTGAGCAACTCAACAAACGCAGGTTAACAAAGGTCTACATGTTGAACAATGGCATTGGAAGCAGCTCAAAACAAGAGTTGCTAGAATGCTGTATGTTGGAAGACATTATTTGGTGTTACTTTAAAAATTGTGTAAATTGTGGTGTCTGTTTCAGCTCAAGTCGTGTCGAATACTAAGAGAGTCTGAAATTCATATAAATATTTAGAAGGTTCTTCAAGTTTTCAATATTTAAGACTTTTCACTCAAGTTACTGCTGATGACAGCATTTCATTTAATGAAAACCTTCATGTTAAATTGAAGAAAAAAAAAAAAGAGCCAGACTCTAATGATCTGAGACCTTTGGAGCCCACTGTAGTTTTAATTAAGTCATGAAGCAATGAACATACATAATCAGTGTCCTGTTGGTAACGTATGGTACTTCTGAAGCATCGTCAGTGAGCAGGTCACCTTTCCAGACTCTCACTTATCCTCCTGCTCAAATTAAAACTAAATTCCCGGGTCAACTCTGAACATTTACTTGGATGGTATAGTGATAACACAGCGGTTCAGGAATAAATACTCTGCTCACTCAAATCCGAACAAAAGCAACTGATGTACGCTTTTTTATTTTCAAATATTTATCTATATACACAATATCTATAAAAAGATTTTGAATCCTTTCGAAGCCGTACTGTACGTATGAATCCAACGTAAATGAACACACTGAAAATGCATTACTGAGTTCCTCAGCTCTCAGTAATCTCTTTATCTCAGTCAGGGTCACAGTACAGAACACTGGGTGTGAGGCAGAAATACATCCTGCATAGGACTGTAAATGGATTGCTGACATCAAATCAAAAGCATACGTTTATTACTGTATATGAAATACTAAAAATCGATAAAGATGTCTTTCATACAGCATTGACTGTTACAGTGTCTGCTGGCTGTATGAATTAATATAAGAAAAAAGCCTCTGTGCTCCGTTAAAATTAAATATTATTCTTATTATTTAAGAATTTATATATTTACTGTTTACAATGAAAAAAGAATCTACCAAGACAACTTTGAAAGAGGAGAAAAGAGTCAGAAAAAATAGAAAAACAAAAGGGATACTTATAAGACAGTGTTGGGGAAACACCAACATAAATCACAGCTGATGACATGGTCAACTTATAAACTCTGAATTTCATTTCAGACTGTTTCTTTTTTATTTCTTTTTTTTTCTCTTTGAGATAGAGGAAGATTTCCTCTTACTCTTTTAATCGCATTCTCTACCTCCACCTTGAGTCCAATCTCTATTCCTTCTTCTCTCTCTATTTTCTCTACTATGCATCAATTTTCTTTATTGTTTGTATTCCACTAATAGCTGTACTCGGGTCTAATATACATCTAATCAGTCTAAGAAGTGTGTTTAAGCCAAGTAACTGAGTAATGGTGTGTAAATGTGGAAATATACTTGTGTTCAACATTACAATGATGAGTTCATTGTCATTTAGCTTTCTCATTCTTTACTGAGTGGTTCATGATTAAATTATTAAACCTTATTTAGAGGTCTCTGTAAATATTGTTGTGTAGATTATTTTTATATATAATAGATATATACCTAAATATATTGGGGTTTAGAGCCAACTATGTGAGGCATCTAGAGATGTACCAGCTCCAGTTGTGTTCTTCTGTATGAGGATTTCAGACAAAGAGAAGATGCCAACTCCATGTGGTCTCTGAGGACAACAACCTCCTAATCAATACACATTTGTTGGACTGTATATAGAAAGGACATTACTCATAATACCACTCTGGTGTTTATAACAGTTTATAATCACACCCTCCAGTGTCAGCCAAATGAGGATGACGTTTACTTTTGAGTCTGGTTCCTCTTAAGGTTTCTTCTTCTTCCATCTAATGGAGTTTTTCCTCACCACAGTCACCACAGTCACCTCAGACTTGTTCATTAGGGATAAACACATCTAAATATATATAATATTAATCTTGAACTTTTATAGAATATTAATTTTTGTATCTTTTTTTTACTATGTTTGTTATGTTCTGTAAAGCTGCTTTAAGACAATGTCCATTAATAAAAGTGCTACACAAATAAAATTGAATTGAAATTGAATCGAAGTTTTTGTTGTTTTCTTACACTGCCATCTTCTGGTAGGTTGAGTTAGTGCTTCTTCTTTGACGTGGTTAAAGGTAAAAGCAGTGATATTTAATGCACTTCTTGGCAGTGTTTGCAGTTTTGGCCATTAGATGGAGTTTCTGTTCTTTATTACCGCTGAATCACAGAGAAGGGGTGCAAAGGACATTAAAAAACCTTTTTGTAACCCATTTCTTAATGTATAAAATAACCCACAGCATAGAATAGATCATAATGCTCATGTTCTCATGCTGATTCTCCTATTCAAATGTTTTTCAGTTCAAATTCATATGTCTAATATGTCAATTGCGTGGCATTGATGTAAATCTTTGAATAAAGTAAATAATTATTATCTGTATTATATATATATATATATATATATATATATATATATATATATATATATATATATATATATATACGTATATATATCACAAGCTCTATAAAGATCAGTGATAAAAACTCTTGATTAAACCTAATTTTATTCAGAATATCAGTTGTTGTTTTATTGTACTGAAGACTGTAGGACATCAAGCCGGAAAATATGAATGTTGTATTCATTTTGATATATTATGGGAAATTAACGTCAGTTTTTAGGCTTTTATTTAGATTTGTAAAGTATTAATCTAGTATATGATTACATATACAGATGTGTGACAATTTAGGTTAAAAGAAAACTAAATTATTTTATTAAGGTGACCAGAAGAGCATCAGTACACCTCGGAACAGAGTCTGCAAGTCTCTGGAGCTTTACTGTAGGAACTAACGCAATTCTTTCACAACATAATGCCTCAATTGGTAGTTTGATGATGGATGAGTAAAGAGGTGTCTGATATGTTGTCTTCAAATTGTCCCATAGGTATTCAAATGGGTTAAGATTTGCTGACTGTGAAGGCCATAGCATATGAGTTATGTCGTTTTAAAATCATCAGACTCACTCAGTGAATCATCAGGATCAAAATGATTCATCTTAGAAAAAAGGTCATAAGTCAGAACTTTGTATTGATTTGCAGTAATGACTCAGTTATAGGGAAAAAGTGGACCCAGACTATACTAGTAAAATAAATAAATCCACCCCCAAGCAAAGTTTGTGTGTGTCTATTCTTTAGCTGTCCTTGCGGTGAGCCTATGCCCAGTGTAGGCTCAGATCCCTGTTCCTTGCCTGACAGGAGTGAAATCTGATATGTTGCTTGTTCATCTCCTTAACCTTTGATTTGCTCTCTCGAGCGTTCTGAAATGCATTTCTGCTCAATGTGTTTGTAAATAGAGGTTATATGAGTTACTCTAACCCTCCTGTCAGCTCAAGCCAGTCATCTACATGTATATACAATAGAAATAACGAAGAAGAAATGTGTTCAGACAGTAAACAAGATCATGATCAGTAATACTGTATAAGTGATAATATTAGACATTCAAGAAATGTCTTAATAATAAAAATTATGAAATCTGTATATATTTTATTTGTAATATAGACCTGTATGAATAAATCTGCTTGTTTGACTGAGAGTGGAATTGCATGTATTTAAGAGCGAGCGAGAGAGAGAGAGAGAGAGAGAGAGAGAGAGAGAGAGAGAGAGAGAGAGAGAGAGAGAGAGAGAGATGTATACATTTTTAAATGAAATAAAGATGTGTGAAACTGGGTTACATTTCCTCCAACATAACCCCGCTTTTAGAGTTTCATGCCAAGGTTAGGTCAACAGAAATACTATTCAGTAAATGACATTAAAACAAATTTGTGTAAATTAAATAAAAAATAAAATTAGCCCTGGCAATACTTCTTGCAGTCTGTCTATTCCATACTCTATTCCCTTTTTACATGTAGAGTCAAATGTAGACCTGTAATTAAGAAAACGTCACAATCAATTAACACATATTTCTTTGATGAATTTATTAAGTAGATTATTACTAAGTCTGTAAATTTGTATTGACCTATTGTACTGATTGGCTTACTAAGTTCACACACTAACTTATTCTAAATGAGTTGCATGATTTGTTTGCTTCAGAGGGGTGAATGTTTAAAAGACGAGTACAGAAACTGTATTTCACCAAACTCACCCATTCTACTTTACTCATAACACTCTTCCATAACCCCTATTGTGCTGGTCGTCCCGTTCCATCGCTCCGCAACCCACAAAAGCACAGGATTGCCACTCAGAGCTTTTATTGAGAAAACAAAGGCCTCCCCTTGTCTGAGAAACCCATATCCTAATTGATTCTCATTTTCATTAGTCACCGCAAGAGGCTTTTGTCCTGTGGGACTGGGCCCGAGCCAGAGGAGGGAAGCTCTCTGTCGGTCTCAGTGTGCCTGACCCGGAGAGCTCTCCTCAAAACACCAGAGAGCCAGCCTTGCCTTTTGAAGTGTGTCCCCTGCTAACTAAAGGTCAAAATAATAAATGTAAGCCCAATTGAAGCCTGGAAAAGGAGGGGGTTGGACACAAAACAGGGGGTTTAGGGGAGGACGAGTGCACGAGAGGAGACGTGTTGAATTCATTGAGTTGGACGTATCCAAAGGCGGCGCAGCACGATTCCACGAGAGAAAGAATGGAAGGTTCATACACTCAGACAGGGTTGGCTCCAACAGTCTGTGGGTTTTGCTGAGAAATATTTCTCTCTCTCTCTCTCTCTCTCTCTCTCTCTCTCTCTCTCTCTCTCTCTCTCTCTCTGTCTCTCTCTCTCTCTCTCTCTGCCTCTTTCTCACCCACTTTTTCATCTTTTTTCACACTGTATCTATTTCTTTCGCTCCAGTCTGTCACGGTCTCGCTCTTTTTTTATTGTACCTGCTTTTCAACTCAACATACCAACATAAATCTTCATGGATTTCTTTTGGATAACAGATAAGAGAGTCACATCTACGTTCATGGATTTTACCCATTTAGTACCCATTTTACCCATTACCCATTTAGTACCCATTGTACCCATTTTACCCATTACCCATTTACCCATTTTACCCATTTAGGCACATTCATCTGCTCTGGAATTTCA